>NC_060210.1:185590000-185890000 GCF_021130785.1 Homalodisca vitripennis
AAATAACATCGCTTCTAGTAGTCAATAATCCAAGTGATACCTTCAGGCAGTGACTGCGGAAGTTGTGTACTTTAGTAGACATCGGTATTTGAAAGGTTCAAAAACAGGTATATGTAGTCTACGGTATAATTAACATCGTTTCTAGTAGTCAATAATCCAAGTGATACCTTCAGGCAGTGACTGCGATAGTTGTGTACTTTGGTAGACACCGGTATTTGAAAGGTTCAAAAACAGGTATATGTAGTCTACGGTATAATTAACATCACTTCTAGGAGTCAATAATCCAAGTGATACCTTCAGGCAGTGACTGCGGAAGTTGTGTACTTTAGTAGACATCGGTATTTGAAAGGTTCAAAAACAGGTATATGTAGTCTGCGGTATAAATTAACATCGCTTCTAGTAGTCAATAATCCAAGTGATACCTTCAGGCAGTGACTGCGGAAGTTGTGTACTTTGGTAGACATCGGTATTTGAAAGGTTCAAAAACAGGTATATGTAGTCTACGGTATAAATTAACATCACTTCTAGTAGTCAATAATCCAAGTGATACCTTCAGGCAGTGACTGCGGATAGTTGTGTACTTTAGTAGACATCGGTATTTGAAAGGTTCAAAAACAGGTATATGTAGTCTACGGTATAATTAACATCGCTTCTAGTAGTCAATAATCCAAGTGATACCTTCAAACAGTGACTGCGGATAGTTGTGTACTTTGGTAGACACCGGTATTTGAAAGGTTCAAAAACAGGTATATGTAGTCTACGGTATAATTAACATCACTTCTAGGAGTCAATAATCCAAGTGATACCTTTCAGGCAGTGACTGCGGAAGTTGTGTACTTTGGTAGACACCGGTATTTGAAAGGTTCAAAAACAGGTATATGTAGTCTGCGGTATAATTAAACATCGCTTCTAGTAGTCAATAATCCAAGTGATACCTTCAGACAGTGACTGCGGAAGTTGTGTACTTTGGTAGACACCGGTATTTGAAAGGTTCAAAAACAGGTATATGTAGTCTACGGTATAATTAACATCGCTTCTAGTAGTCAATAATCCAAGTGATACCTTTAAACAGTGACTGCGGAAGTTGTGTACTTTGGTAGACACCGGTATTTGAAAGGTTCAGGTATATGTAGTCTGCGGTATAATTAACATCGCTTCTAGTAGTCAATAATCCAAGTGATACCTTCAGACAGTGACTGCGGAAGTTGTGTACTTGGTAGACACGGTATTTGAAAGGTTCAAAAACAGGTATATGTAGTCTGCGGTATAATTAACATCGCTTCTAGTAGTCAATAATCCAAGTGATACCTTCAGACAGTGACTGCGGAAGTTGTGATTGTGATGTCGTATACAAGTTCTGATAGCCGAGCTGTAATACTTACTACTTCATAGGGGCTGCAGGCGCCTTGATATGGGCATGTATGTGGTTATCCGGCGTAGATAAGTAATATGTTAGGCGCCTTAAAATCTATTTGAATCGTCCAACACGAAGTTTTCAGATTTACTGGAAAGGAAAGGAATTCCTTTTGGTTGCGTAAGTCGACTTCGCTTAAGTTTAAAGATTGTACAAAGATTGTTTTTCTTTGTTTTTGACGATGCAGGGATTGTGACGGAAACAAGATTTTCCGGACATTTCCCATCGTTCAGTGATACAAGAAAATCAATCGCACTACATTTCGAGATCTGCAATATGAACTCTTCTTCAGGTAAATAAATAACCAAACACATAATTACAAACTAGGTTAAAATAACCTGAAGAAGAGATCAGATTTCAGATCTCGAAACGTCGTGTTATAGATTTTTTGTATCACTGAACAATGGAAAATGTCCGGCAAAACAATTTTGTAGAACTTTTGTTTGACCGCATAAGTCATAATTGACACTTTCCTGCTATTTGTAAAGTATTTTTTTGAAGATAGAAGGTTTGAAAAGATGATGGGATTTCGGAGATTTGTCATCGTTTGGTGTTACAAATTTATAGCACAACGTTTTGAGGATTGAAGTGTATCCTCTTCATCAGGTGGGATTGCAAGAACGTAGTCAGGAAAAAAATTGGGGGACCCAGACAACTGATATTTTCCCGTAGTGGACAGAAAGTAAGGCCCCATTTTGTTCCCTAAAAATTTCTTGACCTGTTTTTTTGTTGAGAACGTTTCAGCAATACATGTCAGTAATACTGAATTATTTAAATAATAATAATATTTTACTAAAAAAGTAATTACTCGTAAAATTTTTGGGTGGGGTCCGGCCCCCTTAAGCTCCCTCGCTGGCTATCCCTCGCTTAGGTGTGAGAGATATTAATATATAACAAAAAAAAAAAAAAAAAAAAAAAAATAGAAAGAAGAAGTTTGATCCCTTTTTTTCATTGATGTATAAATTTCCCTGCCATCTGATGAAGAGGATGGATTTCAATCCTCGAAACGTTGTGTTATACATTTTGTAACATGTAACGGTGTAAGGATCTCACTAGATTCATAACTTGATTAAGAAGAAAATGAGGAAGGATTCTTTTAATTGAGAAGGAAGGTGAACTTTACGTTATAACTGAAAGTATGAGTGAGTATGAACGCCAGTTTAGCCGCGTATATCCCATCCTACCTGGCTGTGATGTAACACCACCACTACTGCCTAGAGGTTGTCAGTGACTTACCAACTGTCCGTTGTCATGAGACTGTGCTATCCACCGCCGCCATGTGGGATCTGTTTTCCGTAAGTTCCATCCACTCCGATTACAAGTTTTAGCAACGGTCTATATTTCTCCTCGATTGATAATTGTCAAAGTCGCTATGGCGAGTTTTTTAATACCTGTATCACTATTTGATGTTAACATACCAATAGTTTGCAAACTGTTAACGACTTATTTGTAAGATCTCGTGCTATAGTAAATTTCTTGTGTGTCAGTATGTTTTATAAGTGTCAAAATCTCTGTGTAGAATATTTGGAGATATTGTATATCTGTTTTGTGTCATGCCAGTAATTTGCAAACTCTGTGTGGCGAGTTTGTAAAATATCGCATTAACATGCTTAAAAATCGCAAAGTATCAATGGCAAGTTTGTAAAATGTCTTCTGGTGCAATATTTGTTATATGTCAATATGCTTTTAAATACGACAATCTTTGTGGAGAATATGTTACATCCTATATATCTGTTTTGTATCATGCCAATAATTTCTAAACTCTGATTGGCGAGTTTGTAAAATGTCGTATTAACATCCTTATAAATCGCAAAGTCTCAATGGCGAGTTTGTAAAATGTCTTTGGGTGTAATATTTGTTGTGTGTCAGTATGTTGTTAAGTAACACAATATCTTTGGAGGCTATGAAAAATTTTGTATATCTGTTTTGTGTTATGCCAATAATACGCAAACTCCGCAAAGCGAGTTTGTAAAATCTCTTCTCGTTCAATATTTGCTGTGTCCATATGCTGTTGACAATCTGGACAATGTGGAAAATATGTCGGATCTTATTTGTTTGCTTTGTGTTATGCCAATAATTCGCAAACTCTGTAAGGGGAGTTTGTAAAATCTCTTCTCGTTCAATATTTGCTGTGTCAATATGCTATTGACAATCTGGACAATGTGGAAAATATGTCAGATCTTATTTATTTATTTTGTGTTATGCCAATAATTTCTAAACTACGTGTGGCGAGTTTTTAAAATTTCGTATAACATGCTTTAAATCGTAAAGTCTCAATTACAAGTTTGTAAAATCCCTTTCTGGTGCAATGTTTGTTGTGTTGGAATATGTCGATAAGTAACACAATATCTTTGAAGACTATGTAAGGATTTTGTACATCTGTTTTGTATCATGCCGATAATTTCCAAACTCTGTTTGGCGAGTTTGTAAAAACTCATATTAACGTGCTTATAAGTCGCAAAGTTTTAATGGCAAGTTTGTAAAATGTCTTCTGATGCGGTATTTTGTGTGTGTAAATATGTCGTTAAGTAACATAATATCTTTGGAGACTATATAAGATTTTGTATATCTGTTTTGTGTCACGCCGATAATTTCCAAACTCTGTTTGGCGAGTTTGTAAAAACTCATATTAACGTACTTATAAGTCGCAAAATTTTAATGGCAAGTTTGTAAAATGTCTTCTGATGCGGTATTTTGTGTGTGTAAATATGTCGTTAAGTAACATAATATCTTTGGAGACTATATAAGATTTTGTATATCTGTTTTGTGTCACGCCAATAATTTCCAAACTCTGTTTGGCGAGTTTGTAAAATCTCATATTAACGTGCTTATAAGTCGCATAGTTTTAATGGCAAGTTTGTAAAATGTCTTCTGATGCGGTATTTTGTGTGTGTAAATATGTCGTTAAGTAACATAATATCTTTGGAGACTATATAAGATTTTGTACATCTGTTTTGTGTCACGCCAATTATTTCCAAACTCTGTTTGGCGAGTTTGTAAAATCTCATATTAACGTGCTTATAAGTCGCAAAGTTTTAATGGCAAGTTTGTAAAATTTCTTTTGATGCAGTATTTTGTGTGTGTAAATATGTCGTGTTTGCTTCGTATCATGAGGAAGCGCCGGCTCAGGTAGAGCTAGCGAACAAGAGTATTTTGCAGGTTTAGCACTAAACGAATTCCCTCTCGTTGAATACGGAAGATCCTAAGGTTATTGAACATTTCTCTATTTTAGTAAACGTCTATAGTTATTTACAAAAATGCCTAAAATATTATAATCACGTTACTGGGATACAATTGATAAAGTTCGACGTTGTTGGTCATACAGCAGGGTCTGATCAATAACCATTGACAAATTTTAAACAGAAAACCTTAATATGACAGACAACAACGAATCATCAAAGTGACACATTCAGCAAGTTCTAACCAAGCAGATGCCAGTATGTGAGTAGGTAAATAACTCATGTCTCTTAAGGCTGGTATTCTTTACAATATGACAAGATCCCTATGCGTGCGTGACAAGATCCTTGTAAATCAAAGATGTAGAATGCCTGACGAACGCTTGAATGCGTTCTCTCTCTGACTCTCCTTTTACTTTGTCTCTCTCTAAGTAATGAATGTTCCAATTTTACGATGTAATTCCCGATCGTTAGATGCTACATTCTCAAAAATTATATTTAGAGTACTGTGATACAGCGTTTATAACGTAGTAGATTCATTGCTAATTAGAAGAGAATAATTATGTATTTGTCTCATAGGTATATCCAACATTACAAAACTAGTGTTTTTATTTAAATCTCTGGGTGGTTTTAACTACCCCTCAGCCTTTTTTTACATTTTTATTTTTTTATTATTATTAAACATTCTTTTCACCCCATGGTCTGTGCTAGGCCAGCGTAAATGGCCACGGTTCTATAAATCAGACCGCGTGCCTTATTACTTTATTAGTTTACGCTTCCGACCATCTAAATGTTATTTATTTTTTGATATACTAAGGATTCCTAGAAAACTGTTTTTGGTTTGTGGCTGAGCCCACTTTGCTTCATTGTTGTCCTGTAGCGAACCTTGGTTAAAATCTATTATACAACATCTTTCCAAAATTAATGTTGTCCCACATTCCAGCACTTAAAGGCGTATAATATATTCATGCTTAACATTTTGTGACAATTTAAGCTCTGCATTCTTGACTCGGACGGCACCACAATGTTATACAATTATTGCCTGTACCAAATTTGAGTGACATTTATGGATTCCTTGGATCCTCAGTTTCTAATAAGAAACTGTTGTGGGAATCTGGTCCCTTAGATTTTAAAAGTGCTCACCAACTGGGTAATCAGGGCTGCATAGATCGATTTTGGGTCAAATCAGGTTGAACTGTTTACTCCTGTCAGCGTAATGAGGTTGAGTTGTCTGCTCCTGTCAGCGCTAGGAGGTTGAGCTGTCTGCTCCTGTCAGCTCCATGAGTTTGAGCTGTGTACTCCTGTCAGCGCTAGGAGGTTGAGCTGTCTGCTCCTGTCAGCTCCATGAGTTTGAGCTGTCTACTCCTGTCAGCGCTAGGAGGTTGAGCTGTCTGCTCCTGTCAGCTCCATGAGTTTGAGCTGTCTACTCCTGTCAGCGCTAGGAGGTTGAGCTGTCTGCTCCTGTCAGCTCCATGAGTTTGAGCTGTCTACTCCTGTCAGCGCTAGGAGGTTGAGCTGTCTGCTCCTGTCAGCTCCATGAGTTTGAGCTGTCTACTCCTGTCAGCGCTAGGAGGTTGGGCTGTCTGCTCCTGTCAGCGCCATGAGGTTGAGCTAACGTTTCTTTATCTTTACGCTTTGCGTTCTGAAAAAACATTATTCAAGCAAGATGATGTTGGATTTGTAACACCTATGCTTTCGCAACTACGAGGAAGCATTACTCCATTTCTTTACGACGTCAATGACTGTCATAGTCACGGCTTAATTTCTGCGTGGAACTGGTTTTTAATTGTGCAAAACAAAACAAAAGACCGGTTTTCCTGATTAACTACCTGCATCCAATCTGGTTTTACATGTATGTACATTTACTGTGTTGTAAAGAAAAACAGCCATTGCGCTGTTATCGAGTGTGGCTACAGAAAACGGTATCATGTATGATCAGTTTGTAAAATCAAGGATTAGCCAAAACCCTGCAAGCTGTGGACGATTGACAGTTTTAAAACATTTAATTTATGCTTACAATTTAAATTTTCATACGATAATTTGGTATTATCATGTTGTAATAGACCGATATAAAATTACTAGGTTCAGCAAAGTTTCAAAACTACATAATTTACCCTTTCCTTGTTTGCCTTTATCAATACTTTTATTGTTTAAACTGTACAATATTCTTTTGTATTTTCGTTTTAAACTCATTCTTTTGCGCATGTGAAAGATTTTCGGTTCCGTTTTAGGTCGTGCAATCGATTTAGAATTTAAAGAATATTTCTTTATTTCGAATTCATAGTTCTTTAAGGTTACTTCCTTAAATACTAACAAATAAGAGAAACTTTTTGATCCTGCCATGTGACAATACAGGCTTTAAAAAGAACGAATTCTGGTAATTTTTTAATTCGGCGCAAATGAAAACGGGTGAAGATTAAAAATATGAAGTTTTTGAGTACGGTATTTATAAATAATTTTTTTCTGTTTTCAGAAATGGTATCTTAATAAAATTATTTCAACCAAAAAACGACATCCAACCATAGTGTATTGATTACATTCAACTCTGGCTTCAAAAATAAAATAAGAAGTAAATTAAGTTAGGGGAATTTAATAAAGTGAGACAAAATGGCGTTTTATAGCTATTTATTAAATTACATGCACTGTATTTTTAAAATTAAAGTCTCAAAGTGTAGAATTCTTTTAATAAAGTCTGGCGGCCTATATATTACATGTCTCAGATAAATGTAATACATTATATATTTCACCATATGACCGCTATTGTAAGCGTCCAAGTCCATTGTTAGCATGTTCCCTTATGGGCACTGCATCACAGCAAGTTGTTTCGCGCTTTGACAGATTAAGACGTATACAAATAATCTGTTATCGTCCTTACATCGTTCTTAATACGTAAATAATTCAACTGTGAAGTCGACATTAGTTAGGGCATCGTAGGAACTATTCCAGAAACCCTTGACCGAGCCGGAGGGTCCCGGGTTCGATCTCTTACTTGGACATTGTGTCCAGTCAGCCAACACTGTCACGGTATCCTCAAGTGTACAAGATTACAGGAAGTGCTGGCCGGTGTGACGCAGCAGAGATCTGTTCCCACAGAATTGCTGAGCCGCAGGTGCTGATACGATCATTGCTGAGTGCTGAGGCAGCTCTGTGTGCCTTGCTGCGCACTAGAAGTGGGACTCAGCATCCTTAGTTTCCTCAGTAACAACGTACTGCTGAGGAAATTTTAACTGCTTCGTCAAGATAATGTGTGAGTTTCCTCACAGTTATGTGTGCGTTTAATCAAGCAAAAATCAAATCAAACATCCCTTTATTACCCGAGCGTTTCTCTGTACAAGCAGCTTCTCAAAACAAATCCAGTCTTCTAAAACTAATGGCAATTAATTAATTTAGACTAACACTACATAAAAATACGAAAACTAGCCTAATTGGCAAAGGCACCTTGACTTTGAAGGCAGCCTCCTTCAGTGAGTTTAGATCACAAGGGGAGGGGCGGTTGTACAACTTGGAGGCAAAGTAAAAAAACCTTCTCCATCATATCGTCCTGTCGGATTCTGCGATCAGCAACATCGCTACGGTACAGGAGTCTCTCTACCAAGTACCGCGGTTCCTGAAGACAGGACGCGGTGGATTAGCAGCCTGCGTACGGTTTCCGTGGGTAACTCTCCTGCTGTCCCTCGATGGGCAGTTCAGTAGTCGTATTTACGTAAATTGTAAATAAAGTAGTAAAAATTGTAAAAGAATTCACGATAACAATCATATTTTGCTGTAAGAAAGAAACTTTGATACATTTATTTGAAAGATGACATCGAATAAAACATATATTGTCACACAGAATCAAAACGAAGTGTGATTTGATATTATAATTACCGCAACGATGACAATTGCTCTTTTACGTTGTAACTAAGTGTACGTTTTTGTTATAATATTGACGAAATCCTCTTCTAATTTAATGCTACCATATTTGAGTTCGAGTTATCGAAGAGTTAACATGTTTTCAGGACGGTTGCTAGCTCGAGGGACAAATACGGGACAACTGGTGCAATAATCCCTTCGTTCCGATTACAGTCAGATTTGTAGTCACTGGGTGGGAATATCCAGTTTATCTCCGCACAGACGCTGCATGGAATAATAATAGATTGAACAGTTGTCAATGAAGGTCGTGCAATCATTTTGGATTTTGTCAATATTTTGTATGTTAAATTTTCAGTTCATTGAGATAACTTCCGTAGTTAAAGAAGAAGTTGAAAGCATTTTTGATCACTTCACGTGAAATTGCAGACATTTAAAGTTGGATATTTAGGTGTTTTTATTCAGACCCAAATATCAACGGCTGAAGATAAAAATGTGAAATGTTTACAGTTCGTAGATCGTTAGCAAAAAAATACTAAAACATATACCATTTTAAACACTATTTTTTTAATAAAGAAGTAATAAATGAATAAAAACGTTTTACTCACTGAGTGTATATACAGGGTGATTCATGAAGTTCTCCCCCCACTTCTACAGCACATTGTACTAGTAAAATAATGAAAAAAAATGTTATATTAACATAGGTCCGAAAACGCTTCGTTAGCGAGTTACAGCTAGCGAAAGATTTCGCCTGAATTCCTGGGTAAAGAGTAAAATAAAGCCATACTGAACTTTTGGAAAGGTTAATTAAGTAAGAAATATCGTGGATTCTTATGTATTTTTACTTGATAAAGCTAATAAAAATAGGTTTCAGAACTGTACCTGTAGTAGTTTTTGAGGGATTCAGGGTTAAATGCAAAAAAATTGGGGCACGAAACAATGTTTTTTTAAGTTTGATGTACAATAACTTTGTTAAATTGGTAATAAATACATAAAATCAACAAACATTAATTGTAGAGAATTTAATTCTGAGAAAATTGATATAATCAAAGTCTAAAATAAAACAAAAATAAGTACCAAAAAATCGATTTTATTCAGTATAATACATTACTAGCTGTAAAGAAATACCGTACGGTATTTAGTTAAAATAAAACAAAAACAAAATGTTTGTTCCTTAATGATGAGATAAATTGAGAAAACAAGATTAACTGTTAAATAAATTTGTTTGTAAATAAAAATATCATGTTATATTACGTTGTATTTTTTTTAAATAAAAATTTACATCAAATGTTCGAAAAATAAATGAAGCAAACATTTTCCCATTATTTGTTTACTAATCATCGAAATGCAGTTTTTTGTTTTATTAATTTCTAAGTTGGTAACGCACGAATAATAGCTGATCAACAATGGTATTCTGTACTGTTACGTTAGAAAACTGTGTATTAGTGGTGTTTTTGCAAGCTACAGCAGGAGATCGGGTTCTGTGAATCGTGTTATTAAATGCAATTTTTCTGTGAGTTATAATTCGATTGTTTATTCAGCGAAAAAATGCCTTACTTATTTACATCAGAGGAATACGCTGATATGGTTTTTATTTTGGGTTACTGTAATGGTAATGCTAGAGCTGCTGTAGAAGAATATGAACTTACGTTACTCTAATAGGAGGATTCCAGATACCAAAAACAATTTCAGGAACTTTTCGTACTCTTCGGGAAACAGGATCACTACCAAGTACTAGAACCAATTATGAACGAGCTGTCCAACTTGATGATGATATTGTTATTAATGCTGTTCTTCGCAGTCCAGGTGTAAGTACACGACGTATTTCTAGGCGGATAGTAGTTTCGCAGTCAACGGTGTGGAGGTCACTTAATCGAAACAAATTATATCCGTTTCATAAAACAAAAGGTTCAACATCTAGAGCTAGGGGATGGTCCGCTTCGCTTGGAGTTTTGCAACTTTTTGAATATTAATAATCAACTCTACAAGCGTATTTTGTTTACGGATGAGGCACAATTCACTCGGGATGGTGTCAATAACTTGCACAATGAACACTCATGGGCAGAAGAAAATCCACATGAGGTAGTGGAACAGAACTTTCAACACCGATTTAGCGTCAATGTCTGGTGTGGCCTGTTGCACAATCGGCTGATTGGACCTTTCATATTACCTGGACGCCTAAATGCTGAGTTCTATTTGCATTTTCCTTCAAGAAGAGTTGCCGCAGCTGTTAGAGAATGTTCCTTTACATCTCAGACAAAATTTGTACTTCCAGCATGACGGAGCACCTCCCCACTTTTCACGTGCCGTTTCTGCTTACTTAAATCATCAATTTCCTGGATACTGGATTGGTCGTGGAGGGCCTCACCCTTGGCCACCAAGATCACCAGATCTATCTCCATTGGATTATTGCATCTGGGGATGGATGAAAAGACATTGTATACAAGACAAAAGTGAATTCTCGTGATGAATTAATTGCCCGTATTATGGATTCGGCTGTGCAGATACAGGGAAGTCCTGAAAAATTAAGAAACACAACAAAAGCAATACACAAACGTGCTGCAAAATGTATTGATAATGATGGCCTCATTTTCGAACATCTATTATAAAAAGGTGCGTACGGTTGGCCCAACCTGATTAATTTTGCTTAAAACTAGTAATGTATTATACTGAATAAAATCGATTTTTTGTTACTTATTTCTGTTTTATTTTAGACTTTGATTATATCAATTTTCTCAGAATTTAAATTCTCTACAATTAATGTTTGTTGATTTTATGTATTTATTACCAATTTAACAAAGTTATTGGTACATCAAACTTAAAAAAACATTGTTTCGTGCCCCAATTTTTTGCATTTAACCCTGAATCCCTCAAAAACTACTACAGGTACAGTTTCTGAAACCTATTTTATTAGCTTTATCAGGTAAAAATACATAAGAATCCACGATATTTCTTACTTAATTAACCTTTCCAAAAGTTCAGTATGGCTTTATTTTACTCTTTACCCAGGAATTCAGGCGAAATCTTTTCGCTAGCTGTAACTCGCTAACGAAGCGTTTTCGGACCTATGTTTATATAACATTTTTTCATTATTTTTTTACTAGTACAATGTGCTGTAGAAGTGGGGGGAGAACTTCATGAATCACCCTGTATATATATATATATATATATATATATATATATATATATATATATATATATATATATATATATAACCAATATAAGTGCAGTAGCGAGAAAAAACAATTAATTTTTTTTATTAAAAATATGAAGATAAGTCATAAATGAATAAAAACGTGTCACTCTCTGAGGGTATATATAATAATGTACGTGCAGTAGCAAAACAAATAAAAAAAAAAAAACATTTTTGCTTAAAAATATAATTTTCTTGTCATAAATGAATAAAATCGTGTCTTTCCCTGAGGGTATATATATATATATATAATCATGTACGTACAGTAGCAAAAAATTATTTTTGCTTATTATCTTGAGTCATAAATGAATAAAAACGCGTCACTCTCTGAGGGTATACATAATCATGTACGTGCTGTAAAAATGTCGCGTTTTTATCTTAAATCGACTATATTTAATTGTCTGATATTTCAAGTGGAGTGATTGTTACAAGTTTCTACTTTGTCTGTTTTTAAGGGAGTTATCTTAAAGGAATATAAACAATATATTCGTAACCGAAAACATATTTCACCATCTTGATTTTATTCGTAATTACATGCTTTCTAATTCTCACACGTATGTTTCGCACTTCGGCGGTTCAAAGTAGAGAGATCTACTCATCAATAGTAAAATGACAGACATAAAACGTGCAGGATTCAAATTGAGGTTTACCGGTATACGTGGTCCTTCGTCAATAAATGAATTTGTATTTATTTTTCTAATCTTTTCAATTTGACCTCCTGATAGACTTAGGTTATTGGTGGTTGGTGGGATACCAAGCACATGCACCATGATGTGGAGTAGGGGACACAGCTGCTTTGTTGTGTGCTGGATGTGGGTCCGTAGGCCCCGGGCACGGCCAGGTGTGTCGCCTACCACCTGGTTCCTGCCGCCGCTGTGACCTTGACTTGGTGACAACAGAGTCTCACGATGGATCATTTGAGACGCCATTACACGATCGGTAATGTTTTGACAGGAAATGTTAGGTGTAGCGAATGTACGCAGTGAGGAATAAGTATCACGTGGACACAACGGGCAGGATGTAGTAAATTAGTATTTTGGCGCCATTTGTCAACAAAAAGTGCATGTTTTAAGAGTTAGTGAAGTTCACATACAACATGGTGGTTGTGATTCCTGAATTACGCGTGTCACAACGCTCTGATATAATTTGTTTATTTTAACCTAGTTTGTAATTTTATGTGTTATGTTAGTTATTTACCTGAAGAAGAGATCAGATCCCAGATCTTGAAACTTAGTGAAAGTGTTACTGCTTTTTTTGTATCACTGATCGATTATGGCAAATGTCCGGAAAAATCCTGATTCCTTCACAATCGTTCCAACGTCAAAATCAAACTTCAAACAAAGAGCTAATGGAGGTTATATCTTGTTATTTTATTTTTGTTTATGTGTTACTTTTATAAACATAATCTTAAATTAAACTATTCAAACAAGTTGGAAATGTGCTGAAAAGTGACGATTGTAACACATTTTTAGAAAGAGTACTTCTTTGGTAACCTAGGACAAAAATTTGGATTTGGTTAAATTTATAACGGAGTAACAGTACACAAAAACAACTGTGAAACCATACTACTTTGACGTTTTGGACCACCCTGTATACAAAAAGTTTTTACATTCTATTTTTTTTTTTTTTTTTTTTTTTTCAAAAATTATCGCCTCGTGGTACCTTGACATTGGAAGATCTTAAAAAAATTCCCCTTACCCCTAACCTCCCAATGTACTATTTTTTGTGTTATTTTCCCAGAATTCTTGGAGTCGAAATATGGGGAGGGGGGTTTCGTTAAAACAAAGAATGTAGAATTCTCGGTTCACCTGGTCTACCTAACCCTGTGCCTATACATATATATGAATTATACAGCCTCATTGTGATTTTTTTCTGCTAACTAATCGTTTGAGATAATACCGTTGCTTCCTTGTGAAGAGTTTTAAAAGTTATTGTAACATATTTTTCGGAATAGATGAAAGATTTGCTTAAATCGGTGTACTATAAAACTATTCTGTCATTATTTACAATGTAAGAATACGTCACACCACAAGTTTATAGCTCATTTCATTCTGATAGTTAAGCTACACCTGTTACTATATCACATGTTGAACTGTCATATCATTTTCATTTTCTTTTTACAAATTTGTTCATTCTGCGATTTTCTCACTGCTATCATGGTTCCCCATAAGACCAATGTAAAAATGTTCCATAACGCTCAGTCACATACAGTGAAGTGACATGCTCCATTATCGAACTCGATTTTCGTTCAAGTCTTGAGATCAATAGATCACTTAGTTCTCGAGATACCGCGCGGACAGATATACATAAATGGAATTTTCCCCCCCCCTCGAGTGATAAGCTTCGTTTACGCTCAGCCAGCAACAAGTCAATGTTATAAAGGTACTATTCGCGCCCGGGTACAAATTTGCGATCCGACAATGTTATTAACAATGGAAGGTTGTCCTCCTCCGTAGACTAATGGTTATAGTCTCGGCTATCTAACCGAGAGATCACGGGTTCAAATCCCGAGGTGGTCTGATCATGTGCAATAAAAAAACAGTGCACTTCGAAGCCGGCATAGCTGACGCTGAGGCTTAAATGGGATTTGCCATTTATGGTTACGTAAGTTATAATAGTACGTTTCGAGGATTTTAATCTACCCTCTTCGTCAGTTGGGGGAGGTAATAGTGCATGCAATAGAGAACAATAAGAAGAAAAGAAGGGAAGGAATAGGGTACAAACAAATCCAAATTGCTGCTTGGAGTTTAGTCAAGGCGTTGTCACTGCAAAGAATGCAAGTCACGATCATAAGTCACGTAATACTGATCCCAGTGCTTCTCGCTCTCTTAACTTGTATGCTATTTTTGTATACGCGTAATACCCTCCCCCCACCTGACGAAGAGGTTAGATTCTAATCCTCGAAACGTAGTGTTGTACCTTCTGTAACCATAACGATGGCAAATGTCCGAAATCCTGTTATCCTGTCGAGCATGTTAGTTGCACGTCACAGGTTCATGTGAAAAGTTTGGCAGTATGGGCGGTATTATGGTAGCGTGCTCATAAAGTAAGTTCGTTAGACGTTCGCGTTCATCTCAGTTTCGTTTCTGGTCACCAAAGGAATGTTCGCGAACATGTTACAAATGAAAAGGTTCGCCGATTTCCCGCGAACATCGCTCGCCGCGAACACGACACGAAGCTATGTTGCGATGTTCGGTTAACCAGTTCGCGCCAGTCTTTAATCTCGTGACGCAACCGAGAACAAACGAAAGCACAGATAATGTACCTCGACTGTCAGTGTTTACGTCAAAACTGGCGTGTGAGCCCTAAAATAAACCGGGTCGGAATATTTCTGTACCGCCCGCCGCCCGCGTATCCCGCGTTTAGTTTCAATTGGTAAATTGCCGCCGTACCCGCAGACGCTGGTAGTGTTTGTATTCTGCGCTGAACAGGCGCCAGATTGGCTTCAATTGGGCTGTATATCATCACACCTCTTCCTCTCACAACTCGTTACTACGCTGTAGTATCTTATCTCGCTGCTTTCGATTTGTAACAACAAGGTGAGAGTAGGCTACACGGCGGGGCGCGCAACAGACCTCCCTGAGGTAACGTGCTAATTTTTCAAACCTATCGCTCGTTTCATTAGACTTACTATGTCGTATGTTAATATTTTGATTGTGCGAAGTTTATTTACTTAATCACACATTTTCTCGTTGCCATCATGGTTACCCATATTGTCGCGTCTGCCACTTTTCTCTTTATTGGCCGGTGTTCGGACAGTAGCTGTGTCGTACCTTTTTTCTATTCTCCGCCACAGCTGGGCTTGTCTTCTGCTAGGTCGCTAATCTCTTTAGTAGTTGCAGCTGTTTTGTTTACTGGCTTTTACGTGTCGCTTTGCAAAGTCGATTCAGATAGAGGCTTAGCGGTCTCTTGTAACCAGCGCCGAAAGAAGACGTCCTGAATTTTCGAGTGACAGAGTTTTCAGAATAGTCTTGGTTCTTCAAAGCTGGCTGCCTCGTTCTCTCTATAGGTCCCGGCAGTGTCAAGTCATTGCCTTAAGGTCCACGTACCTCGCAATTTTATGTTAGGGCCTTGCAAATTTCAGTGAACCAACATAAATCCAATTTAAAATTGTTCACTAACGCTTTGGCCAAATCCTATAGAGTAACATGTACCATCAACAATCTCGTTGTTGTTTATTTCTATGGTTGTCAACCTTTTTGCACCTGCGATCACATTTTTGTGTCCCCGATAATACGCAACGTGAAATGGAAATCACACTCTATTCTTGATCTCTTTGTACAGCCTGCACACGATTGCAACCAGCCTGTGGTACTGCTACATGTGGTAGATGAAATAACGTAGGGATTTGATGAACTACCATGACTGGGTATTATCTCTTTCTGATTTAATTTGTGAGTTTTTACTCTTCACGTTGTAATTTCGCTGTTTTTAGTTTGTAAACATTGTAATGGATAAATGTTCGAAAAAGGTGCTTCCGTGAGTAACGTAGCACAACATACTAAAAAAAAAACAAAAATGCGGTAATACAACAAGTCTTATTTGAAGTTTGGGTTCACGTCCTTGGAAATAAGTGCAGTATGTCATTTGTAGTGAAGTGCTGTGCGCTAAATCATTGAAACCATCGAAAATGTTATGTCATCTGGAAATCAAACATCATGGACACACAAGACTAATCCGGTAAGTTTTCTTAAACAAAAACGTACCTTCTTTTTCTTCCGTGACCCCTATGTGGTTTTTCGCAACTCCCAGGTTGAGAACCTCTGGTTTCGTGTAGTAATGAAGATTCATGCAGAATTTGAAACACAAATAAAATGTTCCAACCTCGCGACGGTAATAGGAAATAATGTAAAATAAGGCTAAGCCAATAAGATTGTGGGATAGATAATGTTTGGATTGATTCCATGTAATTTCTAAGTAAGGTTATGTACGCCCGCGTCAGATATCCAGCGGCCGCTTGGATAATTTAGGCCTAAATCTAGCACCTCTCATCAATAATGGTTGCAGCAATTGCCCGTTCCTGACTACGTAACTATGCTGCCAAATACCGAAGTTGCACATTGTTTACAGTAAGCAACTTTCATTGAAATACAGACTCGGTGTGCAAAGTAATAAACTCCCGGAAAAAGTTATGCAATTATAGTGAGTGCTCACAAGTGTAACCGTTGTAAAGAGGAGGAACTCTTTACCTGGAAATTAAAAGTGTTAGGGATCCAACAAACATCAAAGGAGATTGTATATAGTGATTAAAAGTAGTTTTTAGGTTATAATACATCGTACATTGTTACTTAATACACGTATACCTCTTTGTCCCTATCTACTACGTGTTATTACGCAATATAAGTAGGTAAATACATACGTACGTATTGTAAATGGAAAAAGTACCGTAGTTAAAGTTAACCTTTACGAGCGCTCACGTGATCCGGAGCTTGAATTTAAGTACAATCTCCGGAGATGTTTTTCTTCTTTCACCACTGAAGCCCGCGCTGATTTTTGATCGGTACGTTTACGTCAGGTCCCTGTTGATTTTAGCTCGGAAAAGTACCGATCGGAAATTCCCCAAGGCCATCAGTGCGGGCTTCGGAACTTCTGGCTAGAAAAGAAAAATATCCCTCGAGATAGTACCTAACTTCAAGTTCAAAATTCAGGCCACTCATTTTGTCCCTATCAACTATTATCTCTTATTAGGCTATAAAAATAGATAAATACATACATATTATAAGTAGAGAAAGTTAACATTAATAAACGATCATGTGATCTGTACTTAAGTTCAGGTACTATCTTGACCGTGCCTGAACTTAATATTATTCTTCTTTGGCCAGAAGTGCGAGATCGTCGGGCGACCTGGTACGTGGAGGTCGGGAAAGTTCCGACCGGAAATACCCCTGGGCATCCATCAGGCGGGATTGGGTGCCGCCCTTGGCGCCATTCCGCACTCTGGCGAAAGAAAAAAAAACATCCCTCGAGACAGTACCTAAATTGAAGCTTAGATGAGAAGGTTACCTTTAAAGTTGGTTTTACTAGTTTAACACATGAGACCCCAATCTTAACCTACTTATATCGCGTAATAACAAGTAAGTAGTAGATAGGAAAAGAATGGTCTACCAAAGTACACTCTATATTTAGCTTCTAATCTCTATTACAAATTTACCTAATGATAGGAATATCTGAAGTCAAATTTAGCTACTAAAACTCTTAATTACGAGATTTACTGTTTAGTAAATTATTGAAAACAAATTAATAACCGAATTAGTTAGTTGTATTTCAGCTCCGGCGTGGGTGGTCCACAGGTGGACCACACGGTATTGTTATTCTCAGTAGACAGTGCGCCAGATCGAGGGATGTTTTTCTTTTCCCGCCAGAAGTGCGGGGTACTTCGAATCAGTACTTTCCGACCTCAGATCACGTTGGGCGATCTGGCACCTGATTTGTGGTTGGGAAATTACCCATCGGAAACGCCCCTGGCCATCAGTGTGGGCTTTAGTGGCGCCTTCGGCGCCACCCCGTACTTCTAACAAAGAAAAGGAAAATATCCCTCAAGGTTATACCCATATCCAAGCTCAGACCACGTGAGCGCTCGTAAATGTTATTTTTTTCTTTGGTACTACTAGTAAAAGTATTTATGGTAACCTAATCTAAACCTACTTATATCGCGTAAAGTAAGTATAGTAGTAGATAGAAACATAGTATAGTATTAGCCTTCGGTATAATACCAAAGTACCAAATATATCAACCGACGTTAAATTTGAGTTTAATGCACTAAATAACTTCTATGTGGGACAATATTATCATGGTTTGGCTCGTTGACGGTTAGCATACAGCAGTTAAGTTAATTGCTATAATGCAAACTATTATAGACAATCAAACAAATATTGAATTCAATGTCATAGTAATAAATTATTTTGATAAATCGCTTGTAAATAAAATTTATTTATTACATATTAGCTTACATTTTCAAGACTATACGGGGATTATTTCAAAGGCTTTATTACGAATGTATTACGAATGTTTATAATCTAAAACTCCCCTAACTAAAGAAACGTTATAACAGAAGTATAGGAACAATATCAAAGATCGCTGTTATTGCGTTACCATCAATCATTACGGCAGTCAGAGCTCTGCACAAACATCCCTGTTAAACCCATATACTCGACTGCCTCACCATCAATGGTCGAGAGCTTTTGACATTTGATTTACATAAAGCTTTGAGTCACTAAAACAGCATTCAGGAAGACTGCGATGGAAGCGCTGACTCTAAACGTTTTGCTATTGACATTTGGTTGGTTTCAATTCATTCATATGGACATTGTTTTCTTTTTATATAGTTAGTTCATTTATAATATAAATTTCTCTCTGATCCAGGGCCCTTACGGATGAGTCGATACTGTACATATCTTCACATGACAATCTGTAGCAAAGGCTTATGTTTTGGGTCCGCTGGTTCTGTACGGTATGGACCTGCCGAAGACTGTAGGCCTATCTTGATATCAGTGAGCTTGCAAAGTGTGTATAATATAAAACAGTTGTTCTGAACTTCGATGCATGATCCGAGAAAAACTTAACCCCTTCGACACTTTTTTGGGTGATTTTTCCCATAAATAATAGCTCACTACACACCAGTACCTGTAAAAATACTAAGTAATAATAAAAATATTTGAAATATAAGATCTTGAGCTTTTTAGCAAACAATAAGATTTGCCTTTTAATTGGATATTCAATATGGATATCCATTTCTAACTTTATATACATAGGCACTAGGAGTTCTAACAAAAACTCAGACGTTCTACATGTAGGAAGCCGGTTAAATGGGGAAAACTGACAACGAAAATACTTTATTATAAATTACCATTAAATACTCGTATATTCGGTGAAAATAGATCAAATAAGTCCTCCTCCCTTCAACACATTCGCTATTGTTTAATGAAACCGACATTGTTGAAGTTGAAGCGTCAACCTTATAATGAATAACTACAGGATTACGTTGTCACATGTCGAGAGACCAAACTAATCGTCTGCCTTCACTATATTTTATGGTACTTAGCTGTCAAGGGAGATTGGGGCAGTAAACAACGCCGGTCCATCCACCGTTGTTGTAATTACCGACTAGAAGAAGTGGTATTTGTCACACAGTATCTGTTATACACCTGAATGATTGTGACAATGACAATGTTGGAAGGGGGTAGTGGAAAGTGAATAGTTGGAATTGTGTTACGAATGTTTACCTGTCGCCTAGCAACAACACAACTGTACCCTCTCCTCCCCCTCACGGTATGTTACGGTACTCAGTAGAAAAGGGAGAGTGGGGCAGTAAACAACGCCGGTCCATCCACCGTTGTTGTAATTACCGACTAGAAGAAGTGGTATTTGTCACACAGGTTCTATTGTACAACTGAATGATTGTGACAATGACAAATTTTGGAAGGGGGTAGTGGAAAGTGAATAGTTGGAATTGTGTTACGAATGTTTACCTGTCGCCTAGCAACAAGACAAGTCTGTTCCTCCCCTCTCCAACATGATATGTTACGGTACTCTGCTGACAAGGGAGAGTGGGGCAGTAAACAACGCCGACCCATCCACCGTTGTGGTAATTACCGACTAGAGAAGTGGTATTTGTCACACAGTATCTATTATACACCTGAATAATTGTGACAATGTCCATAGTGGTAGGGGGTAGTATAAAGTGTAAAGTTAGAATTATTGTGTTACGAATGTTTACCTGTCGCCTAGCAACAAGACAAGTCTTCCCTCCCCTCCACCACACTCACCACTTTGTTTATTATGGTGGTTTGTTATTCCTTTTGAGGTCGAGCGTTTTGTATGACTTTGTACACAGTTTAACAAACGTAATTGGCGCACCTCACGTGCTCATTATTCTGGGGAAATTGTGTGAGCAAAACAAATCAGTTGCCAATGTCACCTCTCTATCTAAATTAATAAATGCTGATACTATTTTTAATAACAATAACAGTTTATCGATATTAAATTTTAAACTTATAGAGATATCAAAGTATATACATTTGTACTGCATGCGTGGGTTAAATAATTGAACATTTTAATAATAATTAGTTTTAATAATAATTAGAACAATGTTACTTATAAAGTTTCTGTGAGAGAATAAATTATTTTGTTTGAATACATTAGTACAAACTAACAGCGCGACTTATCTATTGTACAATTAAACTATTTTAGTCCTTCTTTAAATTCTGCCTTTTGACAGAATCGCGTATTAATTAAAGGCTAGCTATTGGTAATACCTGTTTGCCATTCTTATCTAAGCACGTAACATCTACAGTTCCTAGTTGGAAACGGATGGTAATTACGTCAGTCCTATTTATGTAGTCTTTAAGCTTCATGATAGTAAGCAATTAAGTCAGATTCAGAAGACTGAGCAGAAGTGACAGGTGGCCCAAGGCAACCTTTTATTAGTAAACAAGTTATCATCCCGTATGAGAGAAACAATAATGTGGGTGTTCCGTCTCAAGGCTTCGACACCCTACACAAACCGCTGATCTTTCTTCTTTGATCACTCTTACCTCATTCCCTTCATTTTCTTGTAGCTTCTATGGAAACTTATGCATCTGAAGTTCCTAACAAGATCGAGTTCGATGTTCATCGGAGAAGATCATCCGGTTGAAGCGTATCCAGAGATTTTTGCTAAGGAAGATCATAATCTGGATTTCCGAGCATTTGTGTTTGGCAGTAAGTGAGCGTGCAATCGCTCCAGGTGTTCAGTGATTTCTTAAACAGGATCTTGCCGAGATCGTGTCTGGGCGTATCCTTGATGGCCTCAAGAATGTTCGGTGTACTGCGGAGGAGCACAACGATAAGGTTTCTTCACTCAAAACAGGGAAATTCCCTCTGGAAGTGTTATGGTGGTGCTTTTAGTTTCATTTGCTAATTCACACGTCCGGGCAGCAACCCCAGGAAATTCCTTCTGGAAGTGTGCTGGGTGGTGCTTTGAGCTTCATTTGCTAATTCACTCCTTCGGACAGCAACCCCAGGAAATTCCTTCTGGAAGTGTGATGGTGGTGCTTTGAGCTTCATTTTCTGATTCACACGTCCGGGCAGCAACCCCAGGAAACTTCTTTAGGGAGTGTGATGGTGGTGCTTTGACCTTCATTTTCTAATGCACTCGTCCGGGCAGCAACCCCAGGAAATTCATTTAGGAAGTGTGATGATGGTGCTTTGAGCTTCATTTGCTAATTCACTCGTTCGGCAGCAACCCCAGGAAATTCCTTCTGGCAGTGTGATGGTGGTGCTTTGAGCTTCATTTTTATCTTAAAATAGCATCTTAAAACTTCCTATGAAATCCAATGAGTTGAAGGATGTTCCGGCCACCAAGATGTCTCGTCTGTACTTGAACTTGATAGCGCAACGAGGTTCATATTTTGCTTTAGCACCTCTATTCAGGCTAGGTTTCTAAGAGCTTAGTTGTCATGGAACTTCCTACCGGACAAATCTTAAAAATCGTTTGTTTAGTTGGAAAAAAACTAAACCTTGACTATCAGTATTATATTAATGTTTGTCAGGCATCATCGTGGGTCTTCTTTCTCGAGAGGCGAACGTAATCGACTTATGGGAACGTTTTTGTGACAACGGCTTTGCTCAGAAGTAACAGTTTTAAGTAAATCTTGTTGTAAGCTTGAAATTGGATCGGCTTCATGTTGACTCGTATGTCACTAATGCCCCACTAGGACTTTAGGTCCATGCCTAATTATGGCGAGAGTGGCTGACGTCACGTTTCTGTAGGGTAGGACAGACCAAGACACCCGTAGACTACCGATCCTACTTTACAAAACTGACCAGACCGTGCATTAGTTTTTCTACCTGAACTCATTCTAGTGATGATGCCACTACATTTGCACAGCGTGCTGCTAAGTTAGTATATACTCGTATTAACAACAGTTTACTGAAAGCAAAACTAATGTCATCACATATGAAGTGAATTACTTTATTGTGAATATTAAAAAAAATCCTAAACAGCATTATATTACTATTTAAGTAATACGGCAATACACAAATGAATCATATTCATCTACAGTAAATTCGTGTTGATTACTCCCCCGCCTTATCCATCCTTAGTGTAATGCTGTATACGCGAGTAGAGAATGGAAACAACCATTTAGTTCACATCACATTTATATATTTGTACTGAATTACCTTAAATAGTGGCGCTTGGCCTACAAACTAAAACTTCACGAAACTGATCTATCTACAGAGAAATACTCAGCTTGTATAATATGAGTATGAGTATTAAAATATCTCTCAAGGAGTCACATTATATTACAAATTCTGTTTGTAATAGAAATATAATATAATTAGAGAAATTTTATAATTATATTTACTAACAACTATTCCTATGTTTATTGAAATTAAGAACCTACGCTATAAACAATTGTTCAAAGATATATGAACACCAATAATTATCTCATATGAGAAATTCTTATATTTGAATTACAAATGCATGATTAATTATAATTTATTCATTAAAATTGAACTGTATAGTTACACTACATTAACTTAAAATTAAAGTCAACATTCTACTTAAATGTTTGTAAAATTCGGAAGAGAATACACTTTTCCATCAGATATTTTTATTTAACGAAATTGAAGCTTATAAAACTTTGATGAATGTGTATAATTTTGAATTATCACTAATGGTCAAGATAGACCAAGAAAATTAAGGAAACAAAATCACTTAAATATTTATATCCCAACAATTACGCATTTATATTACACCATTTTATATAATAAAATATATAATTTGGTGCTATATTATACTAATATTATAATTTAGTACTGGGGATTTATACGATAGCGCTGCAGTAAATTTCATATTCATATTCAAAGTTGACTGTAATTTAAAATCTTAGAAACCTAGGACATTAGAAAATTGTACAAACACTTTTTGTGACTTGCTATGCACTTTTGATATCCGCGATTTTGCTGTGACAAGTTTAATCCTGTTCTACTGTAAGTGCGAATGTTGAGTTCAGCTCCTTTTCAACTCTCGCCCTATACTAAGGGTCTGAAATCTTGTTTTTGGAGTCTATGTGTCTCAGATGTCAAAACGATGCAAAGATTCCAGGATCTCTTCAGACGGACGTGGACTCCAGATACCAGGAGTCAAGCCTGTGAAAGCGTCATATTTCCGAGGCTGCATAAGAGAAGGTGAAATGGAACTGAACTGAACATTCCTATTGAATCAACCCTTCCCACAATAGCTACGCTAATCGAAGTATTAAACCTTATCAAGTAATAAAAGTTCACGTAAATAAATTATTATAGAAAATGGATTATATGTTTTTTTTATTTATGGTTTAAAATATGTATTATAAGCATGGCCTATTTTACAAACTTGATTACTGGTACTGACGAAATTATTATCAATATATTTTCCGGGTGTACAAGCAGTACAGTTCTAGTTATAATAGTGTAGTCTACCGAACAATTTTTAATTGAAACTTTGATTTATGACAAAGAGGGTTTTATGTATGAAATGTCCAATATTCTTGTACAGTAATAAATACATGCCATTAATATACAGTGTAAATAACATTAAAAAGATAAGTTTGAAGTTAATAACAATTTCACTCACACCTCTAGATTTACAAACACCCGTTCAAGTACTGCAGTATGAGCACGATTCCTTGTGAACCCCTCGTCAAAAGATGTCCGTGGGTCGGACAGTAGGTCACAGGTCGGGACAGTGGACCCAATGTCCGCCCCTTTCCGTTAACCGCGTTTGGCAGTGTAAGCCAATTTGCCCATGGTGGAATTCGAAGTGTCATATGGGGTTTTATGTGAAAAGCATGTAAGTGGGGAGTTCGACGATGTTTGAAGTGACAGGCTAGAAGTCACGGATGTAATTTGTGGCCCTTGGCGTAAGGGAGTGTGAACCATTGTACTCGAAATATTGTATTGTAATCGAATTAGTTCTCCTTGTGGATGTTGTTTTGGGGGTCTGGCACTCATCTTGAGATTGGCTTCATGTGACGTAATTTTATATATATATATATATATATATATATATATATATATATATATATATATATATATATATATATATATGAATATTCGTAAAAATCAAGGCTAATACAAAAATTCGCAGTATCTGGTCAGAATTTTGCCAATTGTTTAGAAAATCTGTCTCCAGAATTATGTCAAGCTCACTCACATAGTCGGTTTGGTACAATATAAAATGATTTATTGTAGAGATACTCCACATAGTATATTCGCGATAATATTCAAATACTTGTAGAATTGTGGGTCATCCCACTTAGCTGAGACCAAGTTTACCCCCACAGCACAAATATTCTAGTGCGACTAATATAAGGTAGGGCAGTCGTGGAGGGGACGGAGGTTCATGACCAAGTCGCTATGTGCTTACCGCCCAGGCAGGCTATGCGTAGTATTACTGCGTAGTGCGTACACTATGATGCGCAATAAAACAATGACTCCGAGGCCTGTGTATAAAAATAAATGTCGTAATCAATTCACAGTACATTCCACTTTCATCTAAAGCCGTCCGGAACTGGAAAACAATCGGTAATAAAACTATAGAAGCGCGATACCACAAATAGAGTAGGAGATTATTCAGACGGCTGACCCAGTTTGCGCCGACGAAACAAAGAAACCGTGGGGATTTTAACTCTGGGCGGTTGGCAGCAGTTGGTGGGGCGATCCCTGCAGTGCATCCCTTGCGCCTGCGCGGGGTCGTAGTCCGTGTCAATTGTTCCCTCTGTCCATTCACGACCCACCGTGCCAGTGCCGTACATAACCTCAATTCGGTAGCGGCCCGTCCTGGTGGTAGCGCGGGTGTCAATGTGTGTGAATTGATTTTGGTGTTCTTTTGTGCTGTGAAATTGTGACACCGTCTTAATAAAAAAAATTATCAATAATTAATGTTTGATGTGTTGCCAATTGTTTAGGAGAGTTTAAATTAGGGATAATACATTGTTTGGCTATTAAAACATGTAAATTTTACGGTGCATATAATCTTATATGGTTATGCAAGAAACGTATATGTTTTAAAGAAATTAATACTTCGTCGAGCGTCAATTCGTGGGGATATGTAGACTGAGGCTTGAAAGCCCCATTTACAGAGAGAATCACCATGTTGTCTAGGGCCAGAGGATTCTTCACGTCAAATACTAAGGTTTGTCTTTTGAACAGAGATATATACATACATATATAGTGTTTACACAGAAGCCTGTGTAACATATATTGAGGGAGAGGATGTTTGGTTTGACACTAGATCGCACACTACACAATACACTGACTGTCAGTGTTGTGAATGACATTATAACTGACAAATCGGCTTCGTAAATCACGCATTATTATCA
The DNA here is from genome assembly GCF_021130785.1 of Homalodisca vitripennis. NCBI lineage: Eukaryota > Metazoa > Arthropoda > Insecta > Hemiptera > Cicadellidae > Homalodisca > Homalodisca vitripennis. Next base: position 185,615,978 of record NC_060210.1, read on the forward strand.
CAAGTTATCTGTCAGTAATAGTTAGCTAATGAGAGTAACTCATGTGGTTTGCACTGTAATGGTCTTAAAGGATCCAACAATTGATCTACGTGACAACATACGATCAGTCTTGTGTCAGTCTACACATAAAATGTGTGTCTAAAACATAAAAAATAGTTGTTCACTTCAATTATTCCATAAACCAGTCTGTATTATTGTCATTGTTTTTAAATAATTACGTGTGACCATGATTGTATTTTACATGAAACTAAATCAAAATCTGTATCTCTTTAGTTTCCCGCAATAAGTGTAAAGAACGTGTTTTAAAGTGATTACATTTTCAGTGTGACATTCATTATTGTTTTTACCAGTATCAAAACATATATTGCTTTCTTTGTTGGTATTTTGACTTATTTTTTTCAATTTAATAAAAAATTATAAGTTGTTATACTTATTACAACCACAGAGGTATACAATATGCATGTAAAATAGGCATAGGTATGAGTTAATGAATATCAGGTCTAATTATGTAAAAAATAGTAGAGCGGGGCAATCAATGTTCGGTTAGAATATCTTTTTAAAGGTTTAGTCACAACTCTAGGACGTTTTCTGAAAAATTTAAAATCTACCAATATGAAACTATAAAAACGGTTTCATTGTTCCATTAGTAGTGATACGCGTTAGAATCAAAATTTGGGGGATATCATATTAGCTGTGTTTGTAAATGGCATTGTTACTTTATATACGTACCTACAAATATTTTTGTCAAATTCCCGGTTTACGCATTTCCAATTACCCAACATAAGGAGAAACGATATCATGAGGTTCATATTATTTAAGTTAAGTGTAGGTATTTTTTACAATGTTCACATGAAAAATGGTTGGAAGGAATTAAAAAGATTTAAATTTATAAAAACCCTTTTCTTCGGAAATAATCCATAATAAAATAAATCAATTGATTTATTTATATTTTAAAAAGTACAATAACCTTTTAAGTCATAAATATTTAAAATACATATCACTGGAAGCTGATTCATGGCAACAGATAGTTATGCCTCTAATTCCTCATGAAGTGACGAAAAACGTTATATATTTTTCGTTTATATTTTTATACTTATAAAATATAAAATACAAACCATAAACCGATTGCACCACCTTACGTTTGTTTCGGTAAGGCGGAAATGGCGAAATTGAGAAACCTCGGTTATCCGACAATGAATTGGACATTATGACGGATAACCGAGGTTCACTCTATCACTTTGTGTCGCCAATCTTGACTTTATGCAGTAACAATAATTAGTGTTAATTTGGCAGTTTCAACTATAAAAATAGCAAATAGTGTTGACCTATACTGAAATCTTTAGATTAGTGTCACAAGGTTTAAAAGCATCTTCGAAACTAATATTCATTAAAAGCTTTCATCAAGAACGAGCAAAACGATAAACGTCACTGATGACCGTTAAACGAGTGTTCTTCTTCAGCCGAACACTTAGTGTCTGTGACATCCAGCGCCGGGCCATTAAACGGTTAACGAAGCGTAATACTCTATGGATAGTTAATATCTCTTTTTGTGTGGAGAGTAACGCTTATAAAGCAGTTCTTGATATGTAGTGGTATTACTGTATGCACATTTGTGTCGGATATGAGTTTATTTGAAAGTATTTGTAATACACATAAACTTTGATGACTGTAATAATTGTAATGTTCAGCATTCATCTATTTCAGTTCATTAATGCATTTTTGTAAAAATGTAAATAAAAACGTCAATGTCGTCGTCCGGATAGACTGTACAGAGCAGAATCTGCACCAGCTTAACCAATTTGGCATTTCATATTTTTATTTGTACACGTTTGTAATATAGCTTTGGCCGCATATACTGACATTTTTAATTTGAATTCCCTTTTTTCCACTCTATAATCGATATACAGGGTATTCAATAACAGTGTTCCAATAATTTGGGCTTTTGTTCTACACGCAAAAATGAGTAAAAACGTTCATATGAAGGAAGGTATATCATAAAAGCTTTAGTTTTCTGCCTATCTGTCCATTCGTGTTTTTTTTTAAGTTATATCTTTTGAACCAGTTAAGATAATGTTACCCATTTTTAAATGGTGGACGTTTAAATTATTCCATAAAAATAACTCAAAATCTACCAACGTTCCCTATTTTGAAACGGGTAAAAAGATTTTGTTACTATGTTATTTTCAAAAAGGTCTACCAAAGGTTAGTACAATTCTCAAGTTAAATAAATTTATCTTAACTGTTATAACTGATATAATTTTTAAATAAAAAAACACATACGGACAGATCGACGGAAACTAAAGGTTTTAGGACATACCTTTATGTGAACTGTTTTACTCATTTTTATGTGTAGAACAAAATCCCAAAGTATTGGAACACTGTTACTGAACACCCTGTATGTGTTAGGACTTAATTGATGGTTTGTTTTAAATATGAAATCACTCAGTAGGCAGACACAGTTTCATGTTTGCCGTTGTCGGAGAGATGTAAAACATTTGTCCTCATAATGATTGCCTATATATCTGTTCGCAGGACATCTAAAACATTGAAATTGCCACATATAGACCTGAAATTGTGCACGTAACCATATCGAAGCCTGTTACGCGATACATGGCGTGGCGTACTACTTTACATAAGCCATCGATATATTGTTTTTATCTATGGTATAAGGAAACAACGTAGTTTTTCGTGAAATCGATTAGGGAAGTTGTCCTTTGAAAGAAATGGACTATCAGCCACGCTAGTCTTTTGCGTAGGCAGCTTTTTCATATTGTATTTGTTATTTCGAAAACTTACATCCGATTATATATTAATTTAAACAAACTCTCCAATAATATAAAGTTTTTATTTTTGTGAGGTCTTTCGTACTCGATGAGAACATCTTCGGACCCACACAACTGAATAAAAGTAATAATAACAATAGTGACATAAACAATTTTGTACTAAATCAAAACATTTATGTCATATGTCTATGCATGTTATTAAAAATGCTAACATTCTATGACAGCACAGTATGTTATATGTATATATAAAAGATAAAGTTGATATTTAGTTAGATCAAATAAAGTAACGGTGAATTTTGAAAAGGCCCAGGTTCGTTGTTTACCAGATTATTTTGGTTCTTTTTTATAAAAATTGTTTCATATGAATATTGTCTCTTTGTATTTTTAATGACATATGTTTTTATTTAGTACAAAATTGTTTATGTTATTATTACTTTTATTCAGTTGTGTGGGTCCGAAGATGTTCTCATTCAGTACGAAAGGCCTCACAAAAATAAAAACTTTATATTATTTGAGAGTTTGTTTAAATTAATATATAATTTCCAATAAGAAAAGAGCTTCAAGAATGTTTTCATCCGATTGTTAGTCGTGTAAATAAAAGTTAAATTGACGTGAGCCAATCTATTTGGCTGTAAGTGGCGACTTTCAGTATCTCTGTTCTTTGGCTAACGGTGAAGATGCGAGAGAGGATCTGTTAGTGCTCATACAGCAATCGCATTTGCAAGCAGAAATTCAAGATTTGTCAGCGGTTTGGAGGGGGAGGGGGAACCAATAACTTGGCAAGTTCAAAGGTAAGCCTGCCAATATCTATTGGCCTTGCGGGATTATGGGTAATTATCGTCTAGTGTGTTGCCAAACAGGAAAACTGCTTTCATTAGCTTCAAACGATCCGTCGTTACCGTCGTTAGTTGATTGGCTTTAAATGTAATGACATCATCTGACAGGTACTCTGTGGTAATACCTTTGGTGGCAGTAATATTAGATACTTGTCCAACTGTTTATTGTACTTACATTTTAGCAGAGATCAGTTCTGCTCATTTATGATGTGACAAATTTTCATTTTTTGGTACTGTAGTATTTTTCTAAGTCGGGTTCTAGATAATAAGTAAATGAAATTGTCGTGTTACCTGGATATTGACAATGCAATTCACCGAGTAGAATATTTATTGATTAGCTGAATAACACAAACTGGCTGAAATGGCATCGTTCTTTGAAACTAAGAACAATAACACAACGTTTCGTGATTTGCGATCTGATCTCTTCCTCAGGTGGATGAATAGTGTGACACAAGAACTAAAAACTAGGTACATGTTGACACATATTTTTGTGACTCGTGAATTCTGGCTGTCATAACGTAAATGTAGGATTCCTTCACTATGGTGTTTTGCAATTCAATTGTCCCTGAAGAAGAGATCAGATTGTGGATTACAAGAGGTAGAGTAATTGAATAATACAAGAGTACATGCTCTGTCTTTAGAAATTATCTTAAAGAGATCTGACCTGGTTTTTCCTTGTAAAAAATAGAACAAAATCATATTGTACTGCAATGTAATACCTTGGCAAGGCCAATAATTCATAAGTTGGGTTTCTTAGAAATTTCAGTCTTACTTGTAAATGGTAAGTATACAAAGGTGCATCGTTTGCAGTTTATTACTAAGCTGGTTTCTTCACTAATCTTTACCCTCCTAATTCACCGGAAACCCATGGCAAAGTCCACAATGATAGGAAGTGATTTCCAAAAAGTCCATGCAATTTACAATGTATTAGTTCTTCATTTTAATATACTTTAATAAGTAAATAAACAACAAAACCTTATCAAACCCAGTGTATTTATTTTCTCTTAGAGGTTATTAAAAAAAATAGGTCTAAGCTATGATTTATTTTGATGATTCAGAGTTAATCTTCCATATTGACTTCTAAAAATGCTTTAACGTGTTTTAATATTACATGTAAAAATGTCCATAACTGCTTCACGAATGGGCTATTATTTAGTAAATTATAAATGAGAAACAATACAAGAAATGAGAAATAAACGGTTATATGAATTATTGAATGTTTATGTACAACTATTATATTTTTGTCCATACAGGTAAGACCCCTTTCTGATGTATTAGTCTGCCAGCGCGTGTGTAGAAAGAGGGGTCTCAATTTGTTAATTGCTTTCCAAAACTAAAAGCTGCTTATACCAGGGGAGTATCCAGAATTTCATTTCGCTGTTTAATAAGAATGATTACATGTGTCAAAATTATTTCTTCTTAGTATTAGTATTGTTTTTATGTTACAATCCAGGTAAATTACAAGCTTTAAAATTGTAATTAAAAGTAAATACTTATCCAAGGACAAAAAATATTATTTATAGTACTAATTTTTCAGCCCTTACATTCCTCCTTGGACACGTCCCTGAATTGTGCTCACCGTAACCTTGACATTGAATGCAGTAATGCCAATCTTACATAGTTTCAATGTCCTGTATTTATTTCATCACGAAATTCGGTTCGATTTTACGAAACTTTATTAAAATCACGTGTATAAGATGTGCTTTATTGAAATAAAATTAATTGAGTGTGTCGCTGTTTAGGCTGGTGTTTTATAAGCAAGGGGAAAACCGGGAATCCTCCACAACAGTTGCAATAGTTCCAGTTGTAGCCAGACAACGGTTACAAAGAACAGTTGCGCCGCAACCACTACAAAAAGCGACGTATCGCAACTGTGGGAAAGGAGCAGTTCTCTGCAGCGGTAAATTTGCATAGTCTCTCAACGTTCCATGATTTATTCAGTTGCAGGAATCGTCTACAAGGAATAGTTTTGTTTTGAAACTGCTCCACAAAAAGTTTCAATAAGTTCCACTGAGCGTTCTGTGTAGTAGTACTCAAAAGTTCCAAAGGCCGGTTACAGTGGTGGGCAAATTAGTTGCTAGTTCCAGTCCAACAAAGTAAGCGTAAAGAAACAAATTACTATAAAATGGCAAATTAATTAGTTTGATATTTTAACTTATTATTATAAAGTTTGTTTTGTAGGCTGATATAGTTTAAATAATAACGCATCGCTGCTTATTTCATTGGTTTTTATGTACTTCGTGTTAGATATAACGATAAATAATGTAAAAAAAGGAATGTATGTAGACAAAAAATTCAAATGATTTATAATGTGTTTTGTGTAATGGGTTGTAATTATTTGGGATTTTTTAAGTAACGCACTCGCAGAATACATAGTCTTAACTAATGTAACTGCCAGTTCAATGTTTTGGCTTGCTTGCCATTGCAATAATATCAGACAACGGTTGCGAGCCGAAAACGTTGTCTGAGCGCAACCGTTCCGAGACAACTTTTCTACGGTATTTTATCAAAGTTACGTGGCGCAGCTCTAGCGTCAGACCTCAGAACTAACTGGAATCATACCTCCCCCCCCCCGGGACTCAGCACACCACGTCCATTTGAATGACATTTCCTTGTGTAACTTACTTTAATAAGTATGGAATTTACTAACAATGGCAAAAGTACAGGGAAAAGTGAAAAAGTGTCTTTACGAATAATGCGTTTAAAATTAGACATCTCGTAAAGTTTAATAAACGTTTTTGCATGACGAAATCCAAAATGGCGGACATTATAAATGACACTTTTAGATCGCTCCAATGTTATTTTAAACTAAATCTCAGAGGCTTTGAGTAATGTTACATAAGCTGGCGGTGTGGTCGTGGCTTCAACTTAATTGAACTTGTGTTGGGTCACGTGCGCCATGTGCCAAGTTGGCGAGTCGTTGGCCCGACCCACATCCAGTGGTAGCGCCGCACGTGGTGGCCATTGACTAATGACTGTTTTTGTCGACCCATTTCCAATATTATGTTTGCCAGTCTTGGTTTCCTTCTAGTTCTCCTGTTCCCGCGTCTAAGAGTGACGGTTCTGTCGCTTCTCCAATGTAACCAGCGTAATGTGCGTTTAACCGTATTGCGTAGATTTTGTGTACATATTCCGCCTACTGTAATTGTCCTTTTAGTTTTATTGACACCTTCAATACTGGTCTCCCCGTTTTATGTATGGTTCTTTGAAGGGAATCTTTATTATATTATTCGAATTTTTGGTAGACCTGACTGATATTTCACTGCACATATCAACATAGATTATTTTATAAGATCATAAAATATATGATACAGTTTGAAACTAACACGCTATTTTGCTAATCAGTCACAGAAATGGCAGTAAGTCATGTTTAGTCCGAGCTTGTCATATAGTTTCTACAGAAATGGCAGTAGGTCATGTTTAGTCCGAGCTTGTCATATAGTTTCTACAGAAATGGCAGTAGGTCATGTTTAGTCCGAGCTTGTCATATAGTTTCTACAGAAATGGCAGTAGGTCATGTTTAGTCCGAGCTTGTCATATAGTTTCTACAGAAATGGCAGTAGCAGTAGGTCATGTTTAGTCCGAGCTTGTCATATAGTTTCTACAGAAATGGCAGTAGGTCATGTTTAGTCCGAGCTTGTCATATAGTTTCTACAGAAATGGCAGGTAGGTCATGTTTAGTCCGAGCTTGTCATATAGTTTCTACAGAAATGGCAGTAGGTCATGTTTAGTCCGAGCTTGTCATATAGTTTCTACGTTAACCTAAACAGCTGATTCTAACAGTATGTGTATCGAAATATCAGTCAGGTTTACCAACCATTCGAATAGTATAATAAAAATTTCCTTCAAAGAAACATACAAAAACGGGCGTTCAAGAAATATTTGAGGAAAACCACAAGACAAGTATAACAAATATGGTATTTTTGAAATAAGTAAAAACTGTACTTTCTTTTTATTAAGGAAATAGGGAGTCGTTGCATTAAAGTTTACTTCTATTCCACAGTTCATTCTTGCTGGTCGTAAAAATGTTTCTTTATAATATTTAATATTCAATTCTACGTGGTTGGTCGGTGAGTGCAGACCTATTCTGACCTGTATTCTGTAGTTCAGTTTTTATAATTAGTGTTTAGTTTTTATTAAGTTCATGTTTTAGAGTCACAACGCTCTGGTATGTTTGTTTACTTTTACCTAGTTTTTAGTCATGCATTAGTTTAGTCATTTACCTGAAGAAGAGATGGGATTGCAGATCTCGAAACGTAGTGTTACTGAATGTATCTGATACGCATTGAAATGTGAGAAATGTCCGTAAAATCTTGTTTCATTCACAATCCTTCCATCGTAAAAAACAAACTTCAAACTAAATGTAGCACAGTATTCCAGTATTATTATGACGAACTTTTCCTACTTATATTAGTATGGAAACTGGCGCAAAACTTTATCTTATAAATATCTCAGGTACGTTCGTTGGTCAGTTTGGTACTCCCATCTCGTACCGTTATGACGATCATTCGAACTTCAAAGTTCACAACTTTGTTATTTATGAAGCTAGAGAAAAAAATAAAAGTTTTCTGGGATGCTTCCGGCATGTTCATTTATAGTTTTTATTTTGTATCTTGAACCATTGTAAATCTCATGAGAATAAATTGACAATATTTCAGTTGCAACAATGTTTTTCGACTGAGTACGCTTACCTATATCCTAGTATTCGTACATGGGTTTATAAGGAACAACTCAAATGACAAATGTTAAATGATAGTGCCATAGTCCTGTACCGTGTACGCCGGTCGCGTTATCACAATAAATTGTACAGTTTGGGTTGCCAAGATGACTAACGGCATGTCACATGCTAGGGAATGGGGACAAAAGAACGGCTCCTTGCCAAGAGTACATCCCAGTTCGTCCCTTGTTTTGTACCTCAGGCCTCTCCTAAAAACTGGCCGAATTACATTTGAAACATTTTCTAACGGAGCCGGTCGTTTGAAGTACGTAATTCTCTTAACAAAAGGGATCTCAGATGGATTTCGTTCTTATTAAGAATCCGATAGATCCTTCTAAAATTCGTGTCGTTGTCTTTCTGTATGATTGTGTGATAACTCTCGATAAAAAGAACCTAGATACTTGAAACTTGGTACTTAGATTTCTGTTAGTACCTTAATTCTTAGATGTACCTTACCTTCGTACTTGGATTTCTGTTGGCACCTTCGTACTTGGTACTTAGATTTCTGTTGGTACCTTATTACTTAGACGTACCTTACCTTCGTACTTGGTACTTAGATTTCTGTTGGTACTTTAGTTCCTAGATGCACCTTACCTTCGTACCTGGATTTCTGTTGGTACCTTCGTACTTGGTACTTAGATTTCTGTTGGTACTTTAGTTCATAGACGCACCTCACCTTCGTACTTGGTACTTAGATTTCTGTTGGTACTTTAGTTCCTAGATATACCTTACCTTCGTACTTGGTACTTAGATTTCTGTTGGTACTTTAGTTCCTAGATGCACCTTAACTTCGTACCTGGATTTCTGTTGGTACCTTCGTACTTGGTACTTAGATTTCTGTTGGTACCTTAGTTCCTAGATGCACCTTACCTTCGTACTTGGTACTTAGATTTCTGTTAGTACCTTATTACTTAGACGTACCTTACCTTCGTACTTGGTACTTAGATTTCTGTTGGTACCTTAGTACTTAGATGTACCTTACCTTCGTACTTGGTACTTAGATTTCCTTGGTACCAAGGAACTATTTTGGGTCCAAAGGTAGGAAAAAGACGTTCAGTAGGGATCTTCTTTACTCCGTTGTCTCGTTTTATTCAGTAAAGCATTCAACGATCGTATGTCAGAAAATGTTTACAAAACGTTTTTTTTAAGATTCCAACAGATTCTTTGTAACACGCACTCACCATAGTAATTTGCTTGCATAACTTGTGCATTGTCATGTCGAACAAAATTAATGTACCTACGGCTTCCTTAAAGCTTCCAAATGAAGTTGTTAGTTGTTATGAATGAGGTAAACTACGTACATATTTATAATCAGTTTAACTGAGTCTGTAGTTTTATGAACTTAACATCTGCACTGTTCTTGGCAGGGAGAAGTGGGTTATTAGATACTGAGATTGGATTGGTTCCCAGATGATATAAGTCATCCACTGATGGACCAGTTACTTCTCTCTCGAATCATGCGAGAGTGACCTAAATATTTGTATTAAGTTTTTAGAGTAATAGGAACTAGTGGACGAAAAATCCTCCCCTCACTTGCACCCATTTTTGACCAGGGAAACCAATATGTATCAGCTCATCGATTGGCATCTTTCTCCTCCTGGAGTTGGTAAAGTTGTATATCCACTCTAGATATTGTAATTTGTTTTCGAGCTTGTTTACGTTCGAATTTAATCGTATTAAGGTGGTGCAATCGATATTTTGTTGAGATAGTCTTTAGAAAGTTTAAACTCATAGATAGACCTTTAAAATAACTTTCCTGAACCCCAAAAAATAGACATGCACTTTTTTTATCATTCCACGAAGAATAATTCGCATTTATGAAAGAAAATTAAGCAGTTTTGTAAAACGGCCAAAAAAATCAAAATAACGGCTAAGATAAAAATGTGAATTTTTGCAGTAATTACATGTTATAATACTTCAGGGAGTGACATTTTTTCTTTCGAATTACGGAAATCATATATTTTATAACAGAATAAGATGTAAGAAAACTACAGGGTTTTTTTAAAATAACGTCTGAAAAAATGTTTGGTGAATAAAAATAGTTTAATTTTCTCTAATCATCATTCTTGTACATACTGTAAACAAATTATATCCTCATCCAAAAATCGTAATTCTCTGGGCGTGCCTATTTATAAGATGGTCCTGAATTCTTCTTCAAATGCTTACCACTCGCTCATGGAGTGATCAAAATTTGTTTATTTTCTGCATTCATTAAAGGCATCTTAAACAGCCTAACGAACAAAGTTTTGTTAAATAATGTATTTAAATCGGCAACCGAATGGAACTTAGTCTTCCAAAGGAACTTACATAAGTTTAGGTTTAACCATCTCTTTCCGATTTACCCTAAAAGATAAAATTGCTCGTTCCAATCATTTGCATTCCACGTACATATCACGTTTGAAGGACCTCGGAATGCAATAACACTTATCAAGAATGGTGTTTATCAACACTCAAACATTTTCCCAATAACCCGTCGCAAATTAACAATTTCCAGCTGTATCCAGAAGCGGAATACCGAGTAGCAGAGTCGAGTCAATCCGGTTTGGTCTGGAAAATTTGTGGGGGTTTTCCTGGAGATACCTGTAAATTATTGATGACGGAGGTTAAGCCGCTTCCATTCCACCATTGTTATCGAGTGTTTTCCACTCGGAACAAATGTCCTGCGGAGGTGACCTCATTTGTGAGTATCTGTTATTGACGTTTATTACCCCCAATGGTGATTTGACGCGGTAAATGCAATAACTTACACCTCGCTTTGTCACTCTTTGCATTTCAAGTAAGAGAAATTATTTCAATTTGAAAATTTGAAAGGTTTTACAGGTTATTGATTTTTTTTTTGTTAAACTATTTGTTCCCAGTTATTCACTTGTTAAAATTTAAGCGTATCCTTTAGTAAAATTTCTTCAAATTATGTAGATTATTGTAATCTTAATGTACTAGAATAAGTAAAACTGCTAAACATATCTTATGTGGCTGTTTTCATAGTGTGGATATTTATTTATAGAATGGTTCTATTATTTTAAATATTACAAATTAGCTTTCACGTGATGTAAAAAAAACCTAATACTATGGCATTTTTCAACTGGCCGATGACGGTTAATGATAAGAATATTGGATAAAAAAGTAAAATTAGATGTTTCATAATTGTGAAAATATTTAAAATCTGATTAGGGAGTACACAAAGCTTATATGTTGTAATTTTGTTTTTTTTTTTATAAACAATAACTCTATATTTTACTGCCAAATAGATATATCTAGTTTTATGTCAAAGCCTTTTTTTGGTGCAGCATAACAAAAGATTGGTCCAGGTTCCAAGTATGTAATTTTGTTACGATAAATTATGAAATAAAAAATCTGTATAATTGTTCACCATGTAAGACAAAATACAGGGAATTTTTGTAATAATTTCCCCGTCAGAATCGCCATTAAAATAATTGAAACCCTTAAGATGCCCGTTATAACACATTATCATTGTCTTGTCAATTCACGAATGCAACAGAATTGATTTTTATAGTATTATTCTTTTAAGTCACATATTTAATTTTGATGTCTAAAATTGTAGGCCTACTCGACGGTTTGTTCAGTATGGAAATAATATTCATTGTAGGGTATTCCATACTACCGCACTTATTCACACTTCTAGTTTCATCTGTGCTGAAGTGCTTGACTTATTGTTTAAAAAAAAGGTTAAAGTTTTCTAAAATGAGGTTTAACGTTGTAGAGAACTCGTTAGAAAAAATGCTAGTAACTGTATTTCTATTTGAATTTTCAACGAATTTCTATTGGATGAAATAATGTCAGATTGTGTTTAGTCAGACTTTTGACGGGAAGTCGCTGCCTCGCGTCAGCAGTGCTTTACGGACTGCTTTAATAAACAACATCCTAACACCGTGCCATTCAAATACGGGCTTCTGTACAGATCTGACATTGTGTAGGTGACCGATCAGGCGGTGTCTAATTGTGGGATTTATTGGCGTGATTGGGCAGTTTAATAGCCTCATCTGTGCTCAGGTAAGTGGTTGGTAAAGATTATTTACAATTTATGAAATGTTCACGAATAACAGAAATAATTAATTTTTGTATTGTTCAGACTTTTTTGTTCTTGTTCTAAGAGGCTTTAACCTTATGACGTTACTGGCGGCAAGTGTACTGTGAAAGCAGTGTAACGTTCTGCGGCAACTTTCAGTTTACATTCCCTTTCATGAAGCGCAGTTGCCGCTGAAGATCGAAGTCCTTCAACGTAAGTGCACTCGGTTCCGCTTTGATAAATTAAGGCGACTGTTAATTAGGAAGTCGGCGTTTGAAGCCCTCTTGTTTTACGCTAGTACTGCAATGCGAGCCTGGTGTAGCGAAGCGACCTTGAATATCGCCTTACAAAAACAGTGCTGAACTTCAAATATCCTTACTTTTCGTCGTAGAATTGTGGAAGATGTGCATTAAATATTAATATCGAAAAATGAAAAAAGAGCCTTTGGATGCGTGTAAATTAAATCTTTGTAGGAGGCGTCTCCCATAGTTTTACGACTAAAAATAAGGGCGTAAACTTTTTAGAAGTTTACAACGGTTCTTATTGGACCAAAATCAAGATGGGCAATAATTATTGGGTAGTGGAGCTAAGGTTTTGTATTGTGGAGCTTCAGTTGAATACGAGCTGAAATTGAATAATTGTGTACGTTCTAAACAATTCTACAGTTAACCTAGCTATGGTAGGAGGGGATGAATTTTGAGTTTAGCTTTAGTTCACCTTCCTTTTATTGCAGCGTCTGGTGTCTGATGATTTGTATATCTGATGAGACAAGGAGGCTACCACTTCACCTATTTATGGGTATCTCTGGTGTCGAAACAATGTAAATGTTTCATTTTGAGCTTCTTCGTCGTTGACTTTCTTTGGATATCTTCAGAAGAACATAACTCCAGGAGCCAAGTCTGAGAAGCGTCAGAAACCAGACGCTGCAATAAAAGGAAGGTGAACTAGAGCTAAACTCAAAATTCAATTGAGTTAACCCCTCCTACCTTAAGCTACGTTAACTGTAGAATTTTTCAGAACGTACACAATTATTCAACTAGAGCTCATATTCAACTGCAAATTAGCTAAAGACGTTGCAGTCAGCAACATGAATTGCTCTACTTGGATTGAATTGCTTCTATTCTCTATTCACTTTTTCGCTTCTTGACCTACTTAGCCTTTTTGACGACTAAAGAATTTGCTCCCATTAACACTGCACTAAAAGTATTTGCACTATATATTCAACTGTACTGTGTATATTTCTTATTATTAATTTGTTGGAGACTTGTTTACTGAAGCTCTCAATAAGTCGAAATGAAAGGATGTTCAAAGTAGGTGCTAGTTGTGTAAAAGCTATGGTGCCAACATTTATTGGAGTGTTGCAGTTCTCTTTAGATTTAGTTCTGATTTAATAATAAACCTTCGATTTTGTTCAGCGTTTCTCAGTATTATTAATACTCTCAGCCCTACGTGAAGATTCTCGCTATTGATATTACTGTATACATGCTGTAACACTTGGGCTGACAATGTTTTGACAGGCCCTTCTTGAAATTGTGTCTTAGTTTGTCCGTCCGGGCAATAAATTTTTCATAGAAAAAGGTCGAAGAATGTCTTATTTAACCAGGAAATGTTAGGGCTGAGAAGCCCTTTCTAACACTTATCCTGAAGACCAACGACTTAATGGTGACTTCCGAACCACCACCACTGGTCAGGCAGGTGGGCTGCTTGCAAGGACAGGATCGCTCAGCGGTCACCCATCCAAGCAGCAGCCACGCTCGACGTTACTTGATTCGGTTATCTTCCGATAACCGTCGTACCCGCTACAACGCGCGATTGGACAGTTAAAAAGAAATATCCTAGAGATTCCTCTTTCTCCAAGGACGAACTCAATTGATTTTGGGTCAAGAGGTATAAATAAATAAAATAAATAAATAAAAATATAAATAAAAGTAAAAATGGAATTCTAACTATTTTATTTTAGTCTCGCCGGCAATCGTGATGGCATCTGTTAACAAACTGAGCACAATCATACTGGCATTTTATCACGTGACATGTGATGAAATTACTTTGTTGGGTCTGAACTTACTCTATTGTATCGGATTTTTTTAAACTTTAAATTAATCTAGTTTTGTAGTACAAATTGACTCCCCTTTCTGTAATTAATGTAATTTTATAGTGGTGTTCCTTCTTTAAACGGGAATTTTAATTGAAATGGAACACAAAATATTAATTCACATACAAAATACATATTTTGTTAGTTTTTAATGATATTTATCTAATAGTTAAACTTATTTTACTAAATACAATAAATCCCTCTCTATGTTAGGGTACTATATAAAACCTCTTATCTGTTGGGGTTCGAAGAATATTTTTAGATTAGTTAGTTACAAAATAGACGGAACCAAGAGAGAATTAGAAACTTTACAATTAGCTTGCAGTGTCCTTCAGGAAAGTGAAGAGTTGTCGAGTCGACCATTCACCCGGATACACAGTCGGGAGTAAGAATGAGGGGGAGTTTGAGGGGGAGGGTGGAGAACCCTTATAGTTCAACCCGGAATTAGAAGAAACCCATAGAAAATCCATGTCGATACATGCAGTTAAGTTTTCAGCGGTTTTACCCTCCTTGTTAATTGCATTATGCAACTAGAATAGCTGTTCATACAGTACATTGGTTGTATAACGCTTTTCCACGTCGATACATACAGTTAAATTTTCAGTGGTTTTGCCTTTATTGTTCATTGCATTATGCAACTAGAATAGCTGTTCATACAGTACATTGGTTGTATAACGCTTTTCCACGTCGATACATACAGTTAAATTTTCAGTGGTTTTTCCTTTATTGTTCATTGCATTAGGCAACTAGAATAGCTGTTCATACAGTACATTGGTTGTATAAAGCTTTTCCACGTCGATACATACAGTTAAATTTTCAGTGGTTTTGCCTTTATTGTTCATTGCATTTATGCAAAATAGCTGTTCATACAGTACATTGGTTGTATAAGCTTTCCACGTCGATACATACAGTTAAATTTTCAGTGGTTTTGTGTTCATTGCATTTCAGTTGCATTATGCAACTAAGCATTATGCAACTAGAATAGCAGTGTACAGGTTGTTGTATAAAGCCCACGTCGATACATACAGTTAAATTTTCAGTGGTTTTGCCTTTATTGTTCATTGCATTATGCAACTAGAATAGCTGTTCATACAGTACATTGGTTGTATAACGCATGTTCCACGTCGATACATACAGTTAAATTTTCAGTGGTTTTGCCTTTATTGTTCATTGCATTATGCAACTAGAATAGCTGTTCATACAGTACATTGGTTGTATAACGCATTTCCATGTCGATACATGCAGTTAAATTTTCAGCGGTTTTGCCTTTATTGTTAATTGCATTATGCAACTAGAATAGCTGTTCATACAGTACATTGGTTGTATAACGCTTTTCCATGTCGATACATGCAGTTAAATTTTCCAGCGGTTTTACCTTTCTTGTTAATTGCATTAGGCAACTAGAATAGCTGTTCATACAGTACATTGGTTGTATAATAACGCTTTTCCATGTCGATACATACAGTTAAAATTTCCAGCGGTTTTACCTTTCTTGTTAATTGCATTATGCAACTAGAATAGCTGTTCATACAGTACATTGGTTGTATAACGCATTTCCATGTCGATACATGCAGTTAAATTTTTCAGCGGTTTTGCCTTTCTTGTTAATTGCATTATGCAACTAGAATAGCTGTTCATACAGTACATTGGTTGTATAAACGCATTTCCACGTCGATACATGCAGTTAAATTTTCAGCGGTTTTACCTTTATTGTTCATTGCATTATGCAACTAGAATAGCTGTTCATTCAGTACATTGGTTGTATAATACGCATTCCATGTTGACATTAGCGTTTTAGTGTTATTGCATTATGCAACTATAATAGCTGTTCGTACAGTACATTGGTTGTATAATGCTTTTCCATGTCGATACATACAGTTCAATTTCCACCGGTTTTGCCTTTCTTGTTCATTGCATTATGTAACGATAATAGCTGTTTATGCATTGCATATTCATCGCATGAATTGAAATCAACCTAGATAATTGTCAACTATAACTTTGTGTATTGTACACAATCGTAGTTTGTAACAATTTACATGTACTCAAGGGATACACACTCAGAGGAGGGGGCGTCATGGCATTTATTATGTAAAACATTTATACAACATAAACATAAATATGGAAATACACACTCGATCAATTAATTATTATTTTTTTATTATATTATTTTTCGATTATATTCGTTTATATGATGGATTTTCCTATGATATATGTGAGGCATTGAGTCTACTAATTGTAATAGTATATCGAATTTTTATACGAGATGGATGTAATTTTTTAAATGTAAGATTAATATCTTTTCTCTCAAGATTGGGACAGTTATTTTTAATACGGCTGTGCTGTAACAAGAGTTTACGTATTTGTACACAGATAACAGGATACAGATAAAATTAAGAAAGAATACCTCTTGGTAACTGACAGAAAATTCATTAATTCCTTAATTCGTTTTCGCCTAACTACCCCCATCATGTCTGTCTTTCAATTTCGCGATTGGCTGTAAAGTAACCTGAATCAAACTGATCTTCTGTAATGCATGTGTTAATATCACACTGTAATATTTGTGTTAATATGATACTGTAATACTTTTTTTGTATGATACTGTAATACTTGTCTCGGTATGATACTGTAAAACTTGTACAAAACATTGTAGTAATAAAGGGTGTTAATATGATATTTTAAAACCCTTGTCGATATGATACTGTAACACTTGTGTTAATATGATACTTTAAAACTTGTGTTGATATGCTACTGTAAACACTTGCGTTGTTATTATACTGTAACACTTTTTTTTATATGATACTGTAATACTCATGTCTCGGATACGATACTGTATGTAACACTCGTGTTGATATGCTACGGTAACACTTGCGTTGTTATTATACTGTAACACTTGTGTTAATAAACCCTTGTTGATATGATACTGTAACACTCGTGTTGATACGATACTGTATGTAACACTCGTGTTGATATGCTACGGTAACACTTGCGTTGTTATTATACTGTAACACTTGTGTTGATATGATACTGTAACACTTGTGTTGATACGATACTGTAACACTCGTGTTGATATGATACCGTAACACGTCTTTGGTTGATATGGTACTGTACCACTCGTGTTGATATGATACCGTAACGCTTTGGTTGATAACGTACTGTACCACTTGGTGTTGATATGATACTGTAATACCTGTGTTGATATGATACTGTAATACCTGTGTTGATATGGTACTGTAACACCTGTGCGGATATGATATTGTAATACATGCCGTGAAAGGTTTTACTACGACAAAGACTGTGCTACAGTTGCCGGCACCAGAATTGGAACACAAACCTGCCCGTCTGTCTGTCTGTCTGCACAGTTTGTGACGTCATATCTGCCTCGTCTTCCCAGCCATCTCCTGGCTCCTGTCAAAAGTTATTTCCGCCGTTGTGGATAGCGTTTCTTCGCCTCTGCGAAACGTTCGGTCTGGAAACATTGATAAAGGAAATAGAATCGTTCTCATCTACAATATATTGGAGATTTTCTTTAAGCCAAGTAAAGCAAACTCTGTTGAATATATTTTCTGATACGTTTCTGTTTATCCTTTGGAGTTTTGAATTTTATTTGTTTAAAGTACAAACATTATTTGCGCCAATAATTTGTAATTTTGTACTATTTATAACTATCGTACTACTTTTTGTGTTTAATGAAATTATAAAAACTTTCTTGGTTGTTAATAAAAACAATATTACGGGACATTTTATAAAACCCATGTTACAGTAAAAAAATTGTTTAAGGTCGCAATATACGAACGTCCAGAAGTGGCGAGTACAAATCGCAGAAAAGTAATGTGAACGAAGAAACATGGGTGGGATAACGATAAGTTTTATTATTTATTCAAGGTAAAGTTAAACATTTAGGTATGCACACCATAATTTTGTGCAAACACTTTTAATACTTTGGACATACTTTCCAAAAGTGTGTCGGAAATGTAATTTCACAACTATGGCGTTATTCATTAATTGGCAAAGATGCATGAATGTTGAATAGTATATTTCAGTGTGATCCTGATATGGGGAGAATAATTTTAGCCCTGAACTTTAATACAGACGTTTGCTATACATGCAAATCATGTCTATGAAATAAAGATTGATTGATTGATTGATTAATGTTTCGGTTAACTCTTATTCGGTTGCTATGTCTCCATTCCTCAATCGCCTTTTTTCAACCGTCAAAAATTCTAGATGGGTTCATATTGAAGTTGTTTCCTGGCAAAGGAAAATATTATTATATATTTGCTTAAAAACGCTGTTATTGTCTTTTCAGGTCTTGGCATGGAGCTATATGGTGCATGAACAATAGGAAACCATTCTTTTGCAAAACTTTTAAACACTGCTCTTGTCTCAGTGCTTTTGAACAACCAATAATCTAACCTACCGGTGATCTAGTCCAGGCATTGAGTTGTAAGCCATGACCTTACTAGCATGTTGTACTATTTGTGTCACAAAAAACTCTTAAGCACAAGTTATCTATCTTAAAATTAAAAGATATTCGTGGCTATCACTAGTGTACTATGTTGCACGCTCCTTTAAATATAAATCGCCACATATATTTTGTCAAACCGTTTTCAACGTGAACGAAGTACAAGGAGGGTTACGTCCTTATATCTATTCCAAATTGAACAACTACTTTTATTAAATTATTTACAATTTCTGCCTATCGGTTTTGGAATGCTCTTCCAGTAAACATCAGAGCCATCGAGAAGTGCGCTCGCTTCGAGGCGGAGCGTAGAGCCTTGATTGCTGGGGGCCAGGTGGCATAGCGGTTGGGGAGTGGTACTTGAGGCATCGTAATGCAAGTTCAGTGAAAGCGAGTGATCTATCTTGTAATAATAGTGGAATATGTGTAAAGTGAAATTAATTATTGTTGAATATATGAAATAAACATATGTTTCCAGTTCTTGGACACAATTGTAATAAGACACAAAGAAAATCTTGTAGTTAACAGATATGGACTGTTGTTAACTCAGGAATCCATTTTGGACTTAAGTGGTGTAATTCCATACTAAACAGTTTAACCAATCATTTAAAATAGCTTAAAAAAGCCACTTTGGTCGAGAGAGCTTTCTATACCCTTCGGGAGGCCCTTGATGAGCTGACGGCCTGAGTCGGCGGGTCTGAAGCCCTTTTAGTACATATGGGCTTTACTAGATATTTTATATAATACTAGATAATTTTTTTCTTTTTTTCCCCACTGTTAGAAATATTATACTTAGTTGTTATTGAACAATCCTGTTTAAGACTGTTCAGAGTTATATTGAGTTAGTAAAATTTTTTAAAGTTTGACGTTTGTTTTAAAACTGATTCATTTCACACGTATTTTGTGTTTCGACAGATGGATTTGTGTTCATTTATCAATGTAAATATGTTAAGTTTAATTTTTCATGATGTTAAGTTGTAGAGAGTCCTAACTTCTCTTCTAATAAAGACATTTTCCATTTTCTTTCACGTGTTGGTAAGTTGTATCAGACAATTTTGAATCATCGGAGAAAGTGAACTGGAAAATACAATCAGTTAAAACTGTGTTATTTGTATATATGATCTCTCTGAAGTTATAGTTATTATATTTTGAACTTGTCTGCAAGGGAGAAGTTGCAGATTTGCGAACGCCTTCATTATCAGATCCGCAATATGGGTACAAGTCCGCGTGACGTATACGTTCAGTCGGACACCAGCTGATACAGCTTGTTGGTCCACAATTAATTTCTGTTTCGACATCCAAAAGTTATATATATACGAATTTGTATATTTTTACCTTGTTTTATCAAGAGAAGACAATTATGTCTTTCCATCCTACAGAATCGTTGCCCTGGGAACCTAGGTGTTACCAACCTATTAGGCCTAGGAGCATAGGTTCATTATATGTCTGAACCTACTTAGCAGGTGTTACACGTAAATATAAATTTAAGACGTTCATATTTCCTGTACATATAAGTGAAATATTATAAATATTTTTCCCCATGGAGGAGTGTATACAATAAATAAAAAGCTATATATGTTTTTATCCAATACATTAAATACAATTCACCATCGGTTGGAGAAACTGGGAGATTTTAATGAAATTAAACAATAGGTCAAACAAGTAATTGAGATTTAATTTAGAATTACATTTATTAGCAAGTCAGTATTGTTGTGAACTTAATAAAAAAACAAGCAAGTCACTAGGAAGTGTTTGGAACGTAGGAATAAATATTCATGCCGTTAATTATATTCACAAGGCAGCAATGGTCGGTATTATTATGTCTTAAGTTTTATGGGTGCTGAAGAAAAAGTTTAACCAAGCCTTGCCATATTCGTGACTTATAAACCAACATATTTTTCACAAGCCTTCGGAAAATCATGATCTCTAAGAGGAACTTGTTTTTTATTTGCGCCTAGTATATCGAAATGCACAGTTTTAATACATAGAATACTAGATTAGATTATGAAATTCGCCAGTGAAACTAAACGTATAATGGCAATTAAATCAATAATCTACCACAAGCCTGCTTTTGTTTTGACCTCACATTCAGGTAGAATCTGTGAAAACCCCTATAATATTGTTGTATCGCTATATCTAATTTTTCAAGAAACCTGTTGAGGAATTTCCTGTAAGGGTATAAAAAGACTATTACTGTACATAATTGTTAACTCGACACAACAACGTTTGAAAACTTACATAATACATATAAATCAACGAGATAAACGTGTTGGAAATGGCCACTTTGTATCGTTATGTCATGGCTGACTTTTATGTCCTCTGTTATTTACGTATTTGACAGTTGGCTTTAGAGGCCAGCTGTATGGTCGGCCATCTTGATTTTATCACTGTAAGAATGTTTAACCTCCAACTCTTTTACGGTCTCAATTTTAGTCGTAGAGGTATATATATGAGATTTTCTATTTTGTTAAGTAACCATTATGGTTTCAGACAAGAAAAGTCAACAAGAGGTGCAGTATTGTTGAGATGATTGTATAAGCCACTGGGAATCAGTTCTAGGTCTCTCCTTGACCTCGCAAAAAAAACGGTTTATTCCGTGTGAATGGTCGCCAATTTGACGCATGAAATTGCGTGCTCTGGAATCAAAGGGTTGCTTTAAACATCGGCCAGGTCTTGCCTTCATGGCAATACGTAGGTTATTCAAATTTTAAATGGTTCGTCATTACGTCTAAAACTGAGATACGGTATTCCTCAGGGATCAGTCGTCAGACCTTTGTTCTTTTATATACAAAAAAAGCACTGATGAGGAAATTAAGTTGCACGGGAAACTCACTCATAACACATATGGCACTTATCTATACTTTAAAACAACCCCAACAGTATATTTTGAAGTCCAAACATTCAAGGAACTTATTACTACATCCAACATTGCAATCAAGTAAAAAAAAACCAAAACTCAAAACGAAGTGTAAGATAAGTAATAGGAATCAAATCAAATCAAATATCCTTTATTTCCATCAGACATATAACATGCATTGGATTGCGTCATAAATATTACAAAAATACAAGTAGGCCTACAGTTTACATCTATACATACAGACTATTTATTTCCAATAAATTCACTGAGGATGTAGAAACATTTTTCTATTAAAAAAGCCTTCAGTGTTCTCTTAAAGACCATTACATTATTTACATTCTTTAGGTCCGCAGGAAGAGAATTATAAAAAATTACGGCATTATAAAAACAGTGATGTTTGAAAAAAGAGGTTGCATGGGGGGGGATATTTAATTTGTTGCTATTTCTGAGATAAGTGTCCGGACTGTGGAATTAGTGACTCGAAAATGCCCTGGTTTTGCTTAAAAAAGACCAATGTGTGGTAATTATTGTGTATTGCAACGTTTAAAGAATAAAAAAGCTCTTGGTGATTTTATTCCAAAAAAACTTTTTTTTATTTAGGTAAGGAATAAACTCTTTTTACCTCTTAAACAAGATATACAACAATGTATGACACATATTGCATCTAACAAAGAATATTAACAATTTATGGTTAACAGAACACTATTTTATATTAAAAGACACAAACAAAGTAGGATTCTTCTAAGGCAAGCGTGATCGGAGTATCTAAAAGAAAATGTTTATCTGAAGTCTCAACGATTTTGGTTTTACCATCATATTTGACACTAGCTTTGGGAAACCAATTCATTCAAGTTCCTTCAATTATGATTTGTTCGAGATTTGAATTTAAATCATAATCATATTTCTCAGGCATCCTTGTCCTGTGAATACTCCACAGATCAGAAACCTTTGTGACGTATTTTGAACACATCATCCCCATCTCGCCTGCGGGAATTGAAGGAATGGTTACGCAGACGCTAACTTTATGTGTTACAAAGCTGATATAATAATTACAAATCTGCAGTTGCCCAATTCAGCTTTCAACAAGTTAGAGGTGTAAAGTCTTCTCTCTGAACTGTAAATTGTTCAGTACAAACAAGCGTAGTTCCACTCTTGGCCGAGGGAAACAAACACACCTGCTATACGTTACAAGAGGCAGAGCCGATCGAAACGGGCAACACCGTTTTGTGCTCACAAGAAGGTACGTTTTTTGTTGAAAAACCTTCCCTTTTGTGATATAAAAAGAGCTCAGCCCTAGGCTCTCGAGGCTCATTTAAAATGTCAATTAGTTTCGACGGCTTTTTTCTCCGAGAGGGGGAGGGGTGGAGAGATTCCTGACCCACAACAACTGGAAGGGCGAGTGAACTTCTTGGTCAGGCACGGGAGGAACTGGTCTAACTTTATGAATGGGTGAGTGATTATAGGATGTGTAAGTCTGAATGATAAATGGGTGGTACGTGCTTTAAATCGATATAACGTATTGTTGTTGGCATATTTTATGCAACGTGTAACAACTAAAAAGTACTATTCACATTTCAAAAAATGTTAGTGAGGGGAGGGGTTTTCGATTTTTGTTAGTTGTTTAGGGAAAAATTCAAAAGTTAAACCGTTTACAAGAAAAATAAAGGTTTAGAATGCGTATTAACACCATAACCGCGACTTAACACGGAGTGCGACTTAGTATTATCGCACTGCCGCTACGCCGTAAACATCTTAATGACTTAAGGGCTACATAGAGGTGTAAAATTGTGTAAAGCTGTGGTAATAATCTAGGTATTGTTACTACAGCCCAGTTTTAAAACATGTAGCCTCTTTAAATATATATTTCTGCAATTTTGACCCTTTTCGCTACCTATTCATTTTGACCCCTTTCACTCCCCTCCCCTCCCGACAAAACGTTGTGGCTGACGGTAGAGTGAAGGACTCAAAGAGAATATGTCCCTAAAGATTCCACGAAATAGTAGGATGTTCTGTTATGGAACGTGTAGTGGTTATCACATTTCTGACTATAATGATAGACCGATTGAGTAACTTATTTAGTTGGTGTGATAAGTTAATGACTCCCTTGACAATGTGTTTTGTCCGCAGGAGCTCGGGTCCCAGCCGCTGCCCACGATCGTTACCGAGGATCACGCTATGGCCGGCTCGGAGCCTCCTAGACAGCGCGCTGGTGAGTACTGAGTATTATCTATACACTATCTAGATAGTGACGCTCAAATGGTTGCCGACAATCACACCATGGCAGGCCCGGATCCTCCTAGACAGCGCGCTGGTGAGTACTGAGTATTATCTATACACTATCTAGATAGTGATGCTCAAGATGATTGCTGAGTATCACAACATAGCCGGCTAGGAGTCTCCTAGACAGCGCCCTTGTGAGTACTGACTACTGAGTACTGAGTATTATCTATACACTATCTAGATAGAGATGCTCAAGATGATTGCTGAGTATCACACCATAGCCGCCTCGGAGCCCCCTAGACATCGCCCTTGTGAATACTTAGTACTGACTGAGTATTATCTATACACTATCTACATAGTTACGCTATCTACTCGACAATTGCCGAACTAAGTATCTTGAAGTTTCCTTATTGTCATTATGCATATCTGAAAGGACTGCAATTACTACTTAATTAGTTCTTTTGCGTGTTAATTAGTAGAAATTGTAGCAAAGATTTGTACCCAGATTGTTTTTACATCTGTAATACTAAAATAGTCAATCAGAAAGATAATAATGTAGTGCTAGAGATAGCGTGTGACATTGAGTGTTATTGAGATATTAAAATGTGTCAGAGTGATTCCTCGGTTTTAAAAAGGGTCGTCCACCACAGAGTAAAAAAGATGATAGAGTGCCATGTCAATGTTGCAGTCGTTGCAAAGATTTATTTCAACACACTCTCGCGTTGTAGTCGAAACCTTAACTTACCTTAGTTTTCGATAGTTTACTCGTGGCGCCAATTTCAAATCTATTTACCACATTGACACTACAAAAATTAGTTATAATTCAGTTGACTACAATTATAAAAGTTTCGCTTACATTGTTTTAGATTGCAATAATCATAAACATATAACATGAAAGGCGTTAAAGTTAAACGAACTAAATAAACTGAGCCTGTGAATATCATAAACAAAGTTTCCAACCAATTCAATCATGAATAACAATGGCAATGTCGATAAATCATTCTAACAGTTTTAACTCAACTACACGAACTTTGGAGAACATAATAATGAATATATTTTTATAGTTTGTATTTTGTTGGTAATGCTGCAGTGTTATATAATCTCTCAGCCAATGACAAGCGAGGTAGCTAACGCTCCTTGCGGAGGAGTACACGACTCTAGTGACTCTAGCAGAAGATGGAAATGGCTTAGCATGGTCCTTATTGAAATCCCCTGAGATTTAAGTTCTGAGAGGAGTTCCCCTTCCTACGAGCAATTTGAAAGACTATTTTGAACTATGACGTCATTATTTTCTGGAAGTCAGTGATTTGGCTTCAACCCATTCTCCTAACAGTTAATTGGTAGTGTAGGCCCACAAAAATATTGTATATAATGTTTTGGGGAAGAGCATATTGGTAAAATGATTCAATTTTTTAACACCAGTAGCAACAAGTTGAGGATTCACAAAACTTTGTAGAATCGGCTGACACAAACTGGGGATTGGCGAAAAAAATGTGCTCCTTGTTGAATACCCTCCGCATCTACCTGGTATGAACCCTAAAAGATTTAGCTTGTTGTTCAAACGACGCAGGATTAATATTGACTTAAAAGATCGTTGTTTTGAAAATTATTCTATTCATCAGTTGTATACCTTATTTGGAACACTTATTTGTCAATGGGATTACATCATAGTACAATACGTTATGTAAACACAATTATATACGGCATCGAGTAATAAGATAAAATTATTCTCGTCGAGCACATCTTCACCTTTATTGTTTTGATAGATCCCATTACATAACTGATTACGTGTGTATTACAACCTAAGACTTGTGTGGAAAGTTATCAAAATTTTCTAAATGTCAATTAAACATAATTGTCATTAATGACTTCAAAAATTTAACGTTTGGCATCAAAGCAATAAAATTCTCCATAGGAGATACCTTTCGTAGAAATCAACCTTCAGGAACAACATACATTGAAATTATTAAAAACTACCGTTACTGAAAATGGGAACGCTTCATTGTGATTGATTATTATTTAATCTCAAAACACTTGCTGGGACAATTCAATATGAACTACGAGTATGCTCTTCTTGGTAGTTCATATTTGTCTGAAATATACTAAGTGGTATTAAATTTGCAATGTTGTTATTTCAATTTGGTACAAACATAGCTATGGTAGGGAGGATTCATTCAATGCAAATGTTAACCTTCCGCTTACCGGCCTGCACGTGGATTGCAGGAGTCAAGTCTGCGACAGCGTCAGATTTCAAGCGCTGCACTAAACGTAAAGTGAAATGGAACATTCATTGTATTATAACATTCTAGTTGATAGTATCTTACGGTTATTTTGTTCGTAATTACACAGATTTCTTCAGAGTCGATGTTTAAAGTGAGGTTCAGATACCAAGGCGCAGTAATGTTCTTTACATACTACGTTTCTAATTGCAGGTTATAACACTGTTTCAGTAAATGTAGATGTACGTACGTACCTTTTACATCAATCATCCCTTGTTTGTTGTTTCGTTTTGGTAACAATGATACATTAAACAATTAATATGAATCCAGTACGGCATTGTGAGGCGAGTAACGGGAAAAGGTTGTTATGAACCTTGGATTGGAATGATTCATGCGAATTTTTACACCAATTATTCCTTGTTTGTTGTTTCGTTTTGGTAACAATGATACATTAAACAATTAATATGGATCCGGTACGGCGTTGTGAGGCGAGTAACGGGAAAAGGGTGTTATGAACCTTGGATTGGAGTGATTCATGCGAATATTTGAAGTGAATGTCTTCAGCGTGGCTTCAGTGCCCTTGCGCCCCAGACCTTGGAATAGACCAGTTCACGTTCGTATCGCCCGAGCCCACACTTTTAGATTAATCTTTTCTCTTCTAGTTAACATTTTAGTATCTGATTTTGCAATTATTCTAACTAAATTGGTTATATCTCATGGACGTAATGTTTTTATGAGCCTTCAGATGACGATTTAAACAGAAAATATAAATCTTTCCCGACAGGTCGGATTGTTGTTTTGATATTGTTTGAGATTGCCTTTAATTGTGTTGTAGTAGGATTCTTGGCAAGCGATCAGGAATAGTAACCGAGGACGTTGTGTTGTTAGCTGTGGAGTTGACTTTATCTTAGAAATATTATAATCTTAGAAATATAATAATATAAATTCAGTCTTCAACCGCAATCCCTATTTGGTAGTACTTTAGGTATCACTCACTGTCACTAATCACTAATCCAATATGTAATATTGAAATGCCTATATTATCACTAATCATTATACATTTTCTCGTATTTATAGTTTAATTGTAAAGTGATTAGTACATATAGGTGGTCAACTCTATAGCAAGAAAAATTAGACAAAACTATGTATAATACACTCAGAGAATCGCTTAGTCATGAGTCTATAGATGTTACTGAAGAACCCGACGTGTTACAAGTAAGACTGGGTAACTGATTGGACGGAAAACGGCAGGTCCCTGGAACCCTACCTTCAACTCTCTGCGCTCGTGTGTGTGGATGCGTGCATACAAGGCGGCTACCTGGCCCTTCAACCGCATTCCCTATTTGTTAAGACTATAGGCATTACTCACTATCGTCTTTGGTTGTTCTCGTGAGTCTTTTGAGGTTCATGTGGGTCTTTGGTGGTTCACACGGGTCTCTGGTGGTTCACGTAGGTCCTTAGTGGTTCACACGGGTCTTTGGTGGTTCACATGGGTCTTTGGTGGTTCATATGGAATTTTTCCTTTCCCTAGCCCATACTTTTCTCTAACACACTTGTATAGAACTTTTTCAATTTACATCTTAAGTCTAAATTCGTTCAAGGTTAGATTAGGTTAGTTTTACCGTATTTTATTTGTAATGTTAATTCAAATCATTCTATTATAAGAGTCTTATACTGTAAAAGTGCAGTGAAATTAGGAGTCCAATCCTTTTCAACGAAGGATCTGAAGATGGAATTTGATTATAACATTGTCGCCGTTTTGGTAGAGTAGGTAAGGAATTTGACGTTGATATGAGTACTCAAATAATATATCCAAGACGCCATATCTAAAAATTATGGTAGAACTATATGATTTCTTTGGTCGGAATTGATGACTGGAATATTGAAGGATACTAGTTGAAACTGCTAGTTTCTGCTAGTATCAAACCCATATGTGACACTTTCACCACTCAAAATTCGCTTTAGAGCTCGTACATACTTGGCATTTCGACGGCTATTGAACTTCACCTGATGACTCCTGATTCATTTCTAAAGGAAACAGTTGATGGCTGGTAAAGAAGCGTAAATGTGAATTTGAGAGGGATCAGATTCGGTTATCCTTTCTTATGGCTTTCCACATAACGGAATGGTGTATTCGGTTTGTAAACGCACATGGGAGCAGACACAACACACTGCGGTGACTCAGGATTCCTGAACCCTGATGCTGACGCGACGTGCTGACGTCATGTTTGTCGCTGATCGTGACAATGACCGCGGCAGCTGCTGTCAGCCTTGGATTGGTCACGGTGATGTAGAACATGCCATCCTGCATTACTGTGAGGTTGTGATGGTCACAAGATACCGTCCGTCACAGTTACTGCAGGCCACTGGAGTCTAGAAGGAAATCGATAGATGTACAATTATGAGCACATAGGTACTGTTGAGATCTTTTAGAGATTCGTGGAAATATGGGGAGGTTTGCAAGTCATGTACGGGCAATCACTTGTTTGGAAAATTTGTAACTGGTTGTTTTTGCAGAATCGGAATAAAACAATTTGTTGTACACAATTATGTTAGATGAAAAGATTTCAGTTTATAAACTTTTAAAAATTGTTTCTTGCTGTACACGGTCTGAAATTTGTAAAAACTAAGATTTGCAAGTGGTTGATGTATTCCTCCCAACAATACAACGCATAAATTTGCAAATGTTGGCTCTGACTTCAAAAGTACAAGAATGGAGGAAAGTAGTAGACGCTTGGGCTTGGCAACAGTGTCAGTCCATTGTTGCCATATAGTGCAGAACGACACGCGATTCTCGACCTTAGCCCGCTTTGCTTGGGCCATATTTGACAACACTGCGTTCACTGTCACCCGCGAAAATTGATGCACGGTGCTGTACTTCGATTATTCCAAGTCCGTAGCCTGTTTTTTGTCTAGCAATAGCTAAAAACGTCTCAATTTGTTCATATGGATTCAGCCATTCATTCTGACAACATATTTGCGACCTAGTATGGGTTTCTAACAAGCGTCAAAACGTTCTGCAAATTCGTCGCATTAGTTTATCAACGTCTCAAAAACTTGTCATCTTCCATCTGAAAAAGATTATGGAACATCGATTCTCGCCTTTGTTTACCTCGTGAGCCTCATTTTTATATTAAAACCCTTTTTGTATATGGACTGCCTGCAGTTTTAACTTGTTTCAATCAGTTCTTGTTTCATTGAAATTTAAAATATTATCATCACACTTCGGGTGAAGTAAGTTGTGAAACGATTGTGGGCCTTGTGTTTATAACCTTGTGAACTGATTCATTGTGAGGAAAAGCGAGTACAACTTAGTGATACCAACATTATAACGATATATGTGGATGAAATAACATCACAGGGTGGATGGGGGGACAGCACAGTGAGGTTGGCTTCTCCCTCCCTCGCAGTAATGCTGGAATATGGTGGTCAAGGAAGTGGAGAAAATCCTAAGGGTGAAAAAGGTTACTCTAGATCGTGAACAACTAATCTAGGCAAAAGGGAAACCAGATGAATAAGGCTCAAACAAAAGGCCTAGCCCGAAGTATTGGGAACGCCATTACCGGCCTGGCCCAAGAAAGGGAGGAGGTGTTTTAGTGGGTATGCATTCAGTAATACACATACAGGAGAGCCCACGCTTGTTCGCTTGACTACGATAAGGCCAAGCGGTCATGTACTTTGTATACCTCCCCCGCCTCTCTGCAAAAAATTGATGGAATAAAAATCGCACTTGATGTTTACGCGGTTTCTTGATGTATATACGAGTATAGGAGTAGATATGTAATTTAACTCAAAACTTGCGTGATTGAATCAGGTAAGGTCATAGACGAGATTACATTTTTACTGATCTCCCATCCACTCGCTTATTCTCCCATATTGAGTTTCTGGAATGAACCAAACGACCATTCCGTAATTACAACAAAGTAATTAATATTAAAATAAATAAAATTATTCGTTTACTTTTCTCCAAACCAAGAGCTTGATTAATTACTTCTCTTTAAAATTTATTAATTTTAAGGAAGTCAAAACTTTATTCGATTTTGTTCAATCTTAACATTTACTCTATTTATAAAATTTTATAAAATGCAGGTTTTAATGATACCTAACTTACCAAAACATTATTCGCTTCTTACATTGCACTTTTAGACTTGTTTTAGACCATTCTAATTTTCATTGTTAAAAATATGACATGGAACATTAACTAATATTATTTTCACACAAAATATTTACAAGAATATTATATTTAAATTCAAACATGAAAAGTTACCTAATAAACAGTACCCGATGGGTCACCGCTGCCTTAATTATGCAAATCTACTTCTGATAACATGTTTTAGAATTAAACTGAATACCATATAGTTTCTTCTTTCATGAAATATATTATTATCATCATCGTCAACATTAATAAATTAAGCGTTCCTTGTAAAAAATGTAAATGATAAAGCCATTTACAAAACAGGAATTAAATCCTGGTTTACAAGTTGTGTGTGTCAATCTTGGTTTGTTACAACACCTTTTCTAAACATGTAGTCCGTTCCACGTGAAACAGTATCAGCAGTTCTCTTGAGTATTAAATTGAAATTTTTCGGCAATAGTTCTAAGGTGCTTCGCTTGGCCCTCAACTAGAATCGACATAAAGAGGATAACAACGGAGAAGAATTCATGAAACTCTGATCCACTAGCGTTAATAAATGTGTGTTGTAATACATCAGAGGAAAATAGGTCGATACAGGACGTTTTGCCAGATATAATTAGTTTAATGGCCAGCCATTTATATTTTTAGTACTGCTGTGGTTTAGTACGAGATGGCCGTATACCGCAGCTTCTTCCGCTCCGACTCTGCCTCTGAATGAAACCATCTTTAAACCATCTTTTATCCTGACACTGGATTAAATTAAATGTCCACAGAACGACGATACAATGATTAATTTCAACACTTGCGTTTTCTTTGGTATAATAGCAACCATAACCTTAGGCCGGAAAATGTTAAAGTTTGTTTATCCAAAGATAAAAAATCATTATGTAATTGAGTAATTACATTAGTACTTTAATTTGGTCGTGGTATTACGTTGCCTTTTAACTACTTTTAGCGTGTAAGCTCATTAGAAACCGAATGGTGATGTAATTACACTGCCGTTAAAATGTCACAAAAAGGAAACTTTTGTCAGTTCTTTTTGTTTGAAGTGTACATGTCTCTTGAGTTTTACTCAAAGACCTAATTATGTGTACTCTTAGTTGTGTGGGCCGGGAATATTCCCAGTGGCAGGGAACTTAAGAAATGGAAATATCGATGAGAATACTTCTTTAGTCCGGCAAGATTCCCGAAAATTGGGAATTTATGAAAATATTTATATACTTACTAGCAGTTGCATAACAACACTCAACACTTGGTTAAGAAAGTAAATTCAAACAATTAGTTCAAGAATTATCATTCCATGCATTAATTTCTTGTATAAACAATATCCTGGGATGTGTACATCCTGGGAATGAATTGCAAAAAAACTATGACTGACAATTAG
Source organism: Homalodisca vitripennis (assembly GCF_021130785.1). Lineage (NCBI taxonomy): Eukaryota > Metazoa > Arthropoda > Insecta > Hemiptera > Cicadellidae > Homalodisca > Homalodisca vitripennis. The sequence goes on from NC_060210.1 coordinate 185,647,707, forward strand.
TGTACACTTCCGAACAAATACTATTAAATTTTGAACAAAGCTATTCTAAAAGAAAAATGTATTACCAACCATTACATTACAATTTTACTTACCAGGTAACTACAATTATTTTATAAAGATACTCAATCATACTGGCTGTTTCAAATAATAACGGAAGGTCCATGACAACAAACTGATGACCTACAATACACAACAATGAATTAGTTTCATAACATTATAACATTAATTAATATCTAATACATTATTAGTCCTGAGTTAAATTTCAGAAAGAAATTAAGATTTTGGAATATTTTAATTATTAATAAATACTTGTGTGGTAAGTAGCTTATCAAAATGCTTAACATATTATTGCTGCTTCAAGGTTTAGAAAATGGAGTTTATTACTATTTACTTTTTTATAGTTTTGTTCTCTTTGCTTTCACTATAATTTTATGATAATTTTAAGAGACCAATAAGTACAAAGTATCAATAAATATTTGACTAGCAAAAGTTGCCTGATGATGAAATCTTTGATTCTGAAAGGCCTTGTAAAAATAAAATAAATATTGGGAAATGTATGAATGATAAATTAAAATCTTTCCAATGCTCCAAGAAATGTCATTTATGTCAATAAATAGTTTCTTTGTAATAGATTAAAAGTTAATTTACATTGTTTTTCTTAATTTTCATGTACAGAATTTTTTAAATTTCTGTGTTAAATTCGTTGTTTAAAGTTTGTTATTAATGATGGAAGGTTTTAAATGGATAATAGAATTTTGGACATTTGCCATTATTACATGTTACTAAATAGTTATTTTTTGTAACATATAATAATTACAAACATGTAGAAAAGTTAATTCAAAACAGCGAACATAAGATTGTTCCAATGAACAATATTGTTGCATTTGTAGCCAGCTGAATGTGACAATATCTGCTGATACCACTACAATTATCCTGTATATAACGATTGCAAGTGTACAAAAACTTAATTCAAAACAGCGAACATAAGATTGTTCCAATGAACAATATTGTTGCATTTGTAGCCAGCTGAATGTGACAATATCTGCTGATACCACTACAATTATCACTGTATATAACGATTGCAAGTGTACAAAAGTTAATTCAAAACAGCAAACATAAGATTGTTCCAATGAACAATATTGTTGCATTTGTAGCCAGCTGAATGTGACAATATCTGCTGATACCCACCTACAATTATCCTGTATATAACGATTGCAAGTGTACAAAAGTTAATTCAAAACAGCAAACATAAGATTGTTCCAATGAACAATATTGTTGCATTTGTTGCCAGCTGAATGTGACAATATCTGCTGATACCACTACAATTATCCTGTATATAACGATTGCAAGTGTACAAAAGTTTAATTCAAAACAGCAAACATAAGATTGTTCCAATGAACAATTATTGTTGCATTTGTAGCCAGCTGAATGTGACAATATCTGCTGATTACCACTACAATTATCCTGTATATAACGATTGCAAGTGTACAAAACTTAATTCAAAACAGCAAACATAAGATTGTTCCAATGAACAATATTGTTGCATTTGTAGCCAGCTGAATGTGACAATATCTGCTGATACCACTACAATTATCCTGTATATAACGATTGCAAGTGTACAAAAGTTAATTCAAAACAGCAAACATAAGATTGTTCCAATGAACAATATTGTTGCGATTGTAGCCAGCTGAATGTGACAATATCTGCTGATACCACTACAATTATCCTGTATATAACGATTGCAAGTGTACAAAGTTAATTCAAAACAGCAAACATAAGATTGTTCCCAATGAACAATATTGTTGCATTTGTAGCCAGCTGAATGTGACAATATCTGCTGATACCACTACAATTATCCTGTATATAACGATTGCAAGTGTACAAAAGTTAATTCCAAAAACAGCAAACATAAGATTGTTCCAATGTACAGATTGTAAATGTATCTGCTGATACATAACTGTTACCCAGTACTTAAAAATCGGTTATATAGTCATGGCAAGTATGCAGGAACTCTTCCTGACGTTTTGGTATCTGTTTAATGCTTGGTATTTATAACTCCTTTTTCAGAATTAGTCTCACATGTCTTTTCTCTGTAGGTAATCACTTCTTCTGGAGACCCATTGTCTCTTTGATTCACAGAGGCCACCATTTCCCTGATAATAATTTAATTCTTCTTCAATATTAAGAACTGGTGTGTATGCAGATGCAATATGCTGAATAGATACAGTGACTCAATGACATCAGGAAGCGTAGCTAAAATTCGCTTGAATCAGGTCCCAATTTTTCAACCAAATGGTCATATTTTTATTTCTGGTTGAACTTCTTTTAAGACGACTGGTGCAGGCTTTGTGAACCAAGTGGTCATAGCATTTCAATTGAATTATTTATGAGGATGAGGGAATATGAGTTTATAAGATGTAGCATTTGCTACAGTACAGATACAAGATTGTATAGAATGTAGGGTAATGTCTAGATCACATTCCCGTTGATTTGAGTCCATATTGTTTGATTTCAGTGCTAGCACTACAGTATTCCATATGATTTTAAATAACCTTTTGCATTGACTCTTTTCTCAATATTTTCTAAGTTCCTGTGGGTGGTTCCAACTGTACCAACACATTTTATGAGAGAAAAAAAATTTGGTTCAAAAGTAAAAAAGATGCATCTTGAGATGTACCAAGAAGGTAGATGTACCAAAGAGTGCAAAGATTCTTGAGATGTCTCTGACTACAGTTTGCGTTGAAGTGTTGGTAAGGGAAAGGTGAAAGCAAAGCAAGAATGCTAATCTACAACAGTGAGAATGTATTTACTTCAGATTTTTATAGGAAGAGGTCTCTTGAAGTGTAAGTTCAACTTGTCAAAAGTGAATGTAGCCTTAACTAAGTAAGTTATCCCTGATGCTTAATAAATCTTGGTTTAAATTCTGAACCCAGAGAACACGTATTGATGATTTGTTGCACTTATTCCTTGTCCAGTAAGTTCTTGGCATGAATTCAATGCATCATGGCAGCTAAACCATTGTTAAAAACTGAACTATTTAAAAACCTAATTTTTAACGAGTAATTTCTCCTTAGAACAAACCTTGTTCAAACTTCCTCAGTCTAAAATATTCAAAAACTCCCCTACTTTTATAAATTTTGTTTATGTTTATTCAGCTTTACAATTTGTAATTGTTTGGCCAGTAATTAGTAATAATTTCATACTATTTAGTATATTAATGTTTTAATGAACAACAGGGGAATTAAATACATTAATTACATAATTCTTGGTTCTTTAAAACGTTGAAAACAATAAACACGTGTATATTTCTAACAAGGAGGTTAATTCCCGATCTAAAAACCTTAACATATACCCAAATGTTTTATTTATAATTTTTTAAAAGGAAATAAGAATTTATAAATTAAATTAGGAATGCTCAAATAAGAAAAGTATATTAAAATAAAAAAATGAACAACAAAGTTGATCATAAACCTTGGTGTAACTCTTAAGGGTAATTTAATTACAATGAACATTAATCGGAAAATATTTTATTGCGAACAAAAGAGGGAGATTTTCTGATCTTTTTATTCAATCAATAATAATATGTTTTAAACATATAAGAGTGTTTCTATTTTATTGTATCGCGCAATTACCACATCCACCTACCAACTTGAGTGATTTCACTTTTAAAATTATAAATTCTCAGGAATTTTATATAATTCTAGTTTTATTTTAAACTATATTTAAGTTTTTTTTTAGTTTGATTTACTCACAGCTTTTACCTATTAATGTAAAGTTTTTTTAATTATCTTGCTAGTTAATCATAAATTTCCGGGAATTTATCAATTTTGGGAATATTGTCCGAAATATTCCCCGGGATCCTGTTCTGATACGTTGTGAACTCCAACACCTTGTATAATTCGCATGGGGTCTTGAAAGACTTTCACAAAAGGATGCACAATGGACGGGAAAAGCCCAAATGTTGTAACTTCACAACTATTGCCATCACCTTGTTCACACTTTCGCGTATTATCTGATGTAAAATTGTAAGACGGCGTCCTACAGGGATCATTCTTGTAAAAATATAAATATATTAAATTAAATAGAATTGAAACAAGTGGAACAGTACTATTTTATTATTGTAGCTTGTTGTAGGCTGCAAGGAAATCTTCGTACGCTGTTTTAATATGTAAAAGTTAGGTTAATGAACAGAAAAGAACATAAATTCGTTCAAATTTAGAGTTGTAATCTATATTTTTTGGATGAACGAGAAGGTTGCAAACAATCTTAGAAGTGTCAAAATCTTCAGTGTACTCAATACTTTTTATCTCCTGATAAGAATATTTATGCTCTCTGAACAATGGTATAGTAGAAGATAACGATGAACATCAAAATTATTGTTTTGCAGCAATTGCGCAGTTAGCGAAGATTGGATGAACATAACCTCAATTCCTGGGCTATCTATACGGTTGCAGCGCGCGTGACGGACCGGCGATTGTTGCTCGGCGTCAGTTCTGCCAACTGTCGCACATGCGCGGGTGTTTTCTGTGTTGCCTTCAGGTTGGTCTCCTGCGCACCACTCCATGTGCTTGGCTGTTTTGCTTGCCTTTTCATAACTTTCCGCGAGCGCGCCAGTCAGTGTTATTTTCGTCTCGGTAACATTACTCAAGTGGTTGTTTACCGCCGTTTTTGTGGACTTATTTTTATTGAGTTTTGCATCTCAGAGGAGTAAAGCGTTGTTCTGTGAGTACGATTGTTTCAATGTAGCTTACGTACCTAATTGTACATTAGAAATAAGACTCTTGGTGAAAATTGTTATATTTTATTTAACTACATATACATTTTTTAAAGGAAAATTGGTCAAGAACGAAAAACGGACGGATTATTTTATTATAGAGAGATTAAAAAACATATTTTCAGTTAGATAAAATAAAATGGTGTCTTTAGTTATAAAAATGTATGAATGATACAATAATGTCTTAATTGTTAGGAAATTTACTTTTTTCCTAATAGAACAATTTTATTAAATTGAAATGTTAGAAATGAATTCTAGTGATCTAATATGTTTTACCATAGACTTTTTTATCGCCATGTCATGATGGAAATTGAAAGTGGAGAAATCTTTTACACAAGGCATGTAAAGAAATTGGATCTTTAGTAACTATTTACAAATTTAACGTGAAAGCAAAGACGCCAACTTTAAATTTTTTCAACAATATCAATTATTAAATATTACTAAATGATAATGAAAACAATAATTTTCCAAATTGTTAATTTTTTGGACGAGGCCTTCCGAAACCAAAAATTTTTGTGGAGTCAGTCGCCTGATGATGAAACCTTTGGTTTCGAAAGGTCTCGTCAAAAAATAAACAATTTGGAAAAGTATTGTTTTGATTAACATTTAGTAATATTGAATTACTTTCTAATAAATTGCTCCAAGAGAGTTATTTTAGGCCTTACAAATGACATGATATCAGTCTAATATTAAATATGCACATAGGAGATTAAATGGATGTTTTTTGCTAAGTTAATTTCTTTGATTAAAAAGTATAATTTCGGAAATAGTTTTTAATATGTAACCCATTTTTATGTACAATTGCAATATATTTTGCCTTATTATGTCATTTAATGTTAAAAACACGAATACAAAATTGTTCTATGTTTTTTTTCTTTTTTATTTTCTTCTAAAAATAAATTTATTTTTTACTCTTGTCAAGTTGGTACTGGATTTGTTTGTGTCTCATTAAAACATTGGCTCGCTCTTGCTGTACTCTTCTACCGCGCGTTGAAGTAACACCTGGATCACATTAAATTAAAGTTCCTACAATATGTTTGTTTACAACGGACGGTAAGGTCAAGGCCTGTGACGTATGTCAGGAACGCTCTGCTCTGTTGCCGCGGCGCGGCGATACTCGACTAGAATAACCAATACTCTCTTGTCTCCTGCGATAAGATCTAATCCTCTTCCTTCTCCTTCGGCCGTCGACGTTATCGCATTTAGAGTTATCGAAATGTCAAATCTCCCTCCACGACAAGTAAACAAATCAATTCACTGCTACTCGTAAATCACTATTGCTTAATCGACTGTGCATTAAACATGTTAGAATGTTCTACCGAATCCAGATAGCCTTCATTGAAATCTTGCACGGTTGAAAAGGTTACACATCAATTTAAAGTACCCAGGATACTCGTGTACTTTGCGGCATCTATTGAACAATAGTTTAGGTATCGGTAAATTTATATATCATTAAATCATTTTAAAAATATATATTGAGCAATTGTTAACAAACTTATAGTTTTTTGTTTTGTATCTTATTCAGTTGTAAAATGATTTTCACAGTGAAATTGAAATTGAACAGTTTGATGTTGTCATTAGTATTTTAATTCATGTTAACACTAATTGTTCGTTTTCTTAGTGTAAAATTACAAATCCTCATTTTGGATCTTTCCATAAGTCGTAAATGATTCCAGAACGCGCACACTAATCAGTAGAACTAAGAGGAGGCTCCTCTACACAGACTCTTGAGGTAATCATTCATGATTTCTCCTTCCCTTATTATTTAAACTAATTTGGTTCTTGTCCAATTTTCTGATTTTTGGTTTTTATAGTAGCAATTATATTTAATCTGATACCGTATATCAACTGTCTGTGCATAATAAAAATCATTGTTATTATAAAAATATCAAAAACTATTTACTGATTGTTTATATATCGTCTATTCCTTGTTTCGTAATTTTACAAGAAGCGTAGGATTGTTTTTAAGAGTAATTTAGAACAGTTGAAGAGCAAATTCAGCATTTGTCGAGCGTCATCAATATTCCACGTCCCTGTTTTCGACTCCAGAATTGAACAGCCGGATTGGGTTTAAGTTTGAAATGCAAATAGTAAGAGAATAAGTTAAAACCCTTAAAGATTCTAGGTAATTCAAGTTTTCAGTTTATACATTTTATTGCTACGTACGTTTATTAAACAAACAGTTGAATTTATATAAATTTACATTATTTAAGAAACTCCAATTGCCTCGCAAATACTTTTTCATCATTCGTAGAAGACAAATTGTATAAATGTAAGTTTTGAAAATATTGAAAAAAATCTAAAATACATTATTTAAACTGTATAACAGAATTCTCGCGTATTTAAATTATGGTCTGTTCGTACTAGTAGCCTACGTTCGTTTACTTAACTCTATAAGATACGACATTGTAACTTTGCAAAGTTGTCTTACATGAACCTAATTTTGTATCTATAACAAAAATAAAAAATTCCAAATTCGTTATTGTTTTAACAATCTACGGTTTGTTGCTAATCAGATGAATAGCGTCATAATACGCAAAATATGGTTAAAAACAAGTAACAAGCAATGCTTTTGGTTCTGTGTTAGTAAGATTGACAAAACAAATGAGGATATATATATATATATATATATATATATATATATATATCTTATCTGAGTATACATAAATTGTATGTAAATTCAGCAACGTCTTCGGCTTTTAGTAGTAAAAGGCGTCGATGCAGTGATGTGTAAAATCGTTCCTGCAATTTTACCATCAACTCTTTGTACCGGCATATTACTACCAGACTTGAATACATTATAGTAAATGAATTTCAGTAACATTATAGTATGTTGGTTGACATTGGTGATTATTTCGGGAAAATAAGGATTTAGCCTCATGATTTTTTTATATCTCGTTTATTGTAAAATTGTGTAAGTTATGCGGCTGCAGTATTGTAAGCGGCCACCGGCACAATCGAATCAGGGTACCAAATTATCGGTTATGAATATCTAAAACTATCGAATACAAAAACATCCCAAGTACAGTTATTTACAATTAATTATTGCCAGCTCTTTTAAATGTATAGAATAACACTATTGTTTCAAATTCATTCGAACACATTAAAAGATAACTATGGTATTTCAGTAATTGTCACAAGTACAATGGCGATAACATGTGTTGCTAACGTCACAAGCTGTCAAACACGTTTATTCTTCAAAATAGTCAAGAGAAACAAAATGTTCACTGTTTTCTGTCTTACACATAACATTAATACGCATACTATAGATGTTGTTCTATTCGTCATTAAATTATTACTTTTTTAAATATAAAAAAACAATTGTAATTTGAAATGCATATAACATCATTTGGATCAACATTTTAGTTTGGATAATGTGAATGTCGGTGATTCGCTTATGGTGGTGGTGGACGCTTATTATACTGCATCCAGTTGGGCTATTTTTTTATTTATTTTTTTTTATTTTTTTTTTACGGAATTATTGCGATTATGCTCGGTGAGGACAATACAGAGTTCAGGACTATCCAAAGGAACGCGCTCGGCTGCAGTTTGTCACAAATTCGCGCAGCGAGTGGAAAAGTACGGATTTTCAACATTTTCTATATTGGCGATACTTCGAGGTTCAATGGGCCATCAATCAAGTCGTCAGCGACACAAACATCTCCATTGACGGGCGAGATAAGGCGGCGATAGGTCACCGATAACGGATGACTTTAATCCCAGACGTCAAGGAAGAAGGTCGAGCGAGATATAACTTGCGGAGGCGGAGCTTGTGCCAGTAGAAGTCACAACACATCAATAAGTAACCTCCAAGCTTCACGCTTGGTGATTTGTGTCACACGAATGTAAACAAATAACTTGTGTTGAGCTTTCTGTTGAAACCCGATTGAAACTTTATGACTTTCAATATATACTGATTGTGAAGTGTGCAATACTTTGAAGTAAAAAGTAAAATAGATATTTTTGTACTACTGTATGCCATCGATCAAATATAAAATAAAGCTTCATCTAGCACTTTACGTTGTAATCTTGTTACATCACTGGTCGTGTAATGAGAAAAACCGAGTTTGGAACGCCAACTTTTTATTCTTCAGTTAAAGATTAATGGCCAAGATCAGTGGCTATTTCAATGTCTTAGATAATCTTATCAGGTGCCAAGTTTAAAACATGTTATAATCTTCTAAGAATCTCAACTTTTGATACTGACTTTGATTTAACTAATTTAATCTAATCGTTTGATGGAAGCGCTAAGTAATAATGTAACGTATTAGTTCGTTACAGCACTAGTGAGGTAATGGTTTCATTACGTGACTTATCGAATATTATTATGTTACACGCATAATCTAGTGAAACAAAAAGTCGGAACGAATTTCGTTACAAAATATATGTTGATAATAGTAAGTAAAAAAAATATTGCTAACAAAAATGTAAAAGAAAAAAAGTAAAGAATGTCTTATTTTACCAGGCGAAGTTAGGGCTAAGAAGCCCTCTCTAACACTTAACCTGGGGACCAACGGCTTAAAGGTGACTTCCGAACCACCACCAATGGCCGGGCAGGCGGCCGCTGTATGATAGTATGAAGATTGTTATTGTGTATCTGTATAAAACAAATGTATCAATAACTTAAATAATTTAGTAGAGACTTGGGGACATAACATAAAATAGTTTTACAAACAATAATTGAACCTTGTTAACATACATAAGTTGACACTTGAGGGAGGAAACTAATGGCGTGTAATAACAGTTATTACAATTTATTGCCAAGTGTTTTCCCTGTCGTATTACTCTACCATAGCTTTTAATACTACAATACATGAAAATGAGAAGAAATTAACTTCAGCAAAGACGTTTTTAACCCCACAATCTCACTGAGTGCAGTAAATAGAACCAATCCACAAAATTCGTTAGTGTCCCTCCAGTAATAGTTTCTACATATGGCGCCATACTCCGCTGTGTGATCACTATTCCATTCACACTTTTTATCCTGTCTTAGTGTGTGCTCTTAATCCACCCAACAACCTCGCTGTATTGTGATTTTTTAATTAGACATTTATGGTGTTTGTTTATTTATTCATTATTGAAACAATTCTTATAATACTGTCTCTAACCACGGTTAACTACAACTGGAAGCACCATACGAAAATATTTTAGAGCGGCCATTACAGACACTGGAAGAATTGAGTGACAAACTAGAGAGGCGAAACGTCATCATCCTTCCGGGCATGCGCAATAGCGGGTTCTTACACGCATCACTTGGGAAACGACCTTGAGTTTTCTCCCATAAGAACAATGTTAAACATTATGGACTTTACGCTCTTAATTTCAAGACTTTACGAATCATATTGAGGGGTATCTCAATTAGAAGATAGAGGTTTTCTTGTAAAACGTATAATGTTTAGTATTTATATATTGAAGTGCAAAAAAGATTTGTGGTTTTTCTGGATAAACACTAAAAGTATCGAAAACGCTAAAAAGCCTTCAGGTGCGTATTCGTTTTATCTCCAAAATGAGATATCTCCTATAATTGTACGACTACAAATAAGGTCGTAAACGTGCATCAGGTTTAACATCTTTCTTATGGGACTAACATCAAAATGGCCGCCACCATATCCGACTATTAAGTTTCTTTACTTACCTCACAAGCGATACTGCCATATTCTGCCGCCAATATACAAAAGTAATGTAATGGAACATTTAGTTCTCCTTACTTGCAAGAATTTTGGATTTAGCTCGAGTTCACCTTCCTCTTAAGTGGAGAATCTGAAATGGGATTCTATTGCAATCTTGACTCCTGAAGAGGCATTCTCATTGTCTCAATTGAGCACCTTTTGAGGCAGTGTCATGGTGTAAACTGATGAAGTGCCTCTTTAGTCTTTACCTAGATTGCGCATGATTTTGCAGTCTAAGTGTCTCTGATGTAGAAACGTTGCAAACAGTTCCTTGAGCTTCTTCTTTGCCGACTATTTTTGGATCCCTTCAGACGAACGTGACTCCAGATTTCAGGAGTCAGACCTGCAACAGAATCTGATTTCAGATAGTGCACTTAAGAGGAAGGTGAACTGGAGCTAAACTCAGCATTCGCTTAGGCGGCATAGTTTTATGCGCGCTATTCCATGGCGGTAGTTATAGGATTGTGTCAGAGCCAGTGTTTACTGAACAAAGCATCAGTTTGCATATGTTGTCTGTGCGCGAAGTTCCAAATTTAGGTCTTGGACGTATTAAGATACCGTTTTCGTGATATGATCTTCAACAAACTTTTACTTTTACACTCAACCATCATAAAGAAATAAGGTGATAAGTTGGTTAATAAATGCTCTAACCAATTTAGCTGATATTAAGTTGATTAAGGAAATAAGAATACGTGACTGAGCAACAGGCGTGTTTCGTAAGTAGGTGATTTAAACGAAACAATAACAATCTATTTTTGATTGACTGGGGCAGATCCGTTCGTAAATGTCATACGAGACATAGGAAACACTTGGCCACAGAACGCATTGATGTTATCTCATACCATTTATAACGACAGGGTGCTTGGCCACAGAACGCATTGATGTTATATCTCATACCATTTATAACGACAGGTTGTTAACGAACTCATCTGTAGGATTCCTCAATAGTAAAAGGTGTTTACACTAAAAGTAAATTCAATACAAATTTCAATCAGTGGTTGTTGTGAGTTCGTCTCGAACTGTACGATGCTTATACTACCCTGCTTAAGGACTATCAGTTCTCCCTAGAAATGACTAGAAATAAAATTAGCATAAAAAGGCCAGCAACCCCCCGTTTCTGGAGTTATCCTCACGTTGAAAGGAATTGTTCAACTATTTCGGTTAATGCGGCTGGAAAGAATTTCAAATAATCTTATACACACGTGAAAGACGTTAATTTCCAGGTGAGAATCCTCTCCAAGATCCAATTGCTTCATGGGAAGAACAAACTAAAATTTCCGAACAACTTGACAGCAACTATACCTTCTGGGTTTCGCTAAAGTTATTCACAGTTAGAGGCAGTTGTTTCTACACCAATAGCATTCTTCTATTGGTAATATCTAAATGTTTTCAGAGGAAAGAGTTAAAATGTATTTTTGGTTTCACATCTAAGATTTTGGATGCTTCCCATAACTTTGTACCTTAGTCGGAAATTGAAATCTGTTGTTTATCCCAAAGCAATGTTAGTACGACTACTTCTCTCATTACAATATGTAATGGAACTTTTGTTTAGTGGATCAGTGTCACATATTACATGGAATACCTATAAATTCGTATGAAATTGAAGATTAGTTGATTTAATTATCTTGAAGATGTATGCCCTGAAAGTTTCTGTGATGCCAACTTGGGGCTACGCAGATTTTGACAGACATGAAGGAAGAGTTCCGAATGCGATGTGGTGTCTGGGTGCCCAAGGTTATACTGGAGACGTTATGGTTTATTTGACCTTGTAAGTTGCTCTACAAAACATTGCCGAAGCAGGCCGCCATCTGTGAACCATCCTGCGGGATTCTGCGCTGCGGTACATTCGCCAGACATCTGTTCAGTTAGGAGCTAAGTGCTCTTTAAATTGAAAAGTTTTTATATTTTAGCCGTACTGAGATTGTTTCTTCAGATGTTGAACTAGTTCTTACTTCAGTATAGCTACTTCTACATCTGAATGGAGACTTAAAGCAGGGAACGTTCTCGGAGGGGGGGGGGGGGCGTTTGAAATTCTCAAGACCTGTATTGATCAACCTGATTTCTTGTCTAGAGACTCACTCATTCTACGAAGATGAAATAGTACATCGTGGACATAAGCTAATAGGATTTCGGACGTTTACTATCTTTATATGTTATAAAAACGTATAACCCTACGTTTCAAGTTTTGAAATCTACCCTCTTCTTCGGGTGAAACTCCCTAAGGAATTAAAACGCTACAGAATCCCTTAAGATGTCTTTCACCTGATGAAGACGGTAAATTTCAATCCTGGAAACGTTGTGTTATCGTTTTTTGGTAACATATAACGATAATACATATCCGAAATCCTGTTATCCATTCAAGACTTTCACCGTCAATAATATATTTTAAACAAAGAATATGCGAATAGCTAATAGTGGTATGAGTTTCAAACCTTTATTTTCCACCAGAACTTGCCCTAACTGCAAGTCCTTTTAGCACTCTGCCGCCAGACCGTAACTCAGATCTTGATAGGCTTATTACCCAAGGCCTTGGCTGGGGCACGGATACTACAGTAGGCTTATACAGTATTGTGATATCCGTGGCCTGAGATACGTCGCTGTGTCCCCACGGTATTCTATGCAGTTTTACTCGTGTAGGCGTACTTAATCAGTTGTAAAACAGTAATGTCGATGAAATTGTTACAGATTTCAGAAATCAGTAGTGGTTAAGCTTTTACTTTCCTTTCACATATTATACGTTCTGCTAGCTATACATGCGACCACATGTGAACACGCGAACCACAACTAACCGCAGTAGGAAACAAAGGGTTATATCACGCACTCACTGCTTCGGATCCCGAACTAGCATACGTTATACAGACAATACCATACGTATGGCACATAAACATCTTGCAACCTTTTCTTCACCCCAGTAGTTTCTCGAGTTATTAAGGACTGTTGGTGGGTAAAACTTTGAGTCACAGGGTAAACTTTGGCTAATATAGGTAATATTCGAAAATATTTGCCCAGCTATTGATCATCGTACAGCAAAAGTTATTGTTTTGTATCTTTCATGTAAAGAGATACAACTTCTACTAGAAAATTATATTGAATTATCTTCCTATTTTACTCGTATCTATCTTTTACTAATCAAAGATTTTTCCGAGGGAAACAGAAAATTCTTCCAGAGGTATCGAATTATCGGTAGTCGATTACATCAAACTCTTTAATCTTTACTTGACGACACAGAATCCGATTATCACAAACAGCCTTTTAGGTTTGAACTAATAAAAAAGGTAGTTTTACGGCAATATCAAACCGCTTAAATCTTTACTTGCCACAGAATCCTATTATCACAAACAGCATTTTTTGTTTAAACTCAGTAAAAAAGATAGTTTTACGGCAGTATCAAACCGCTTAAATCTTTACTTGAAACAGAATCCTATTATCACAAACAGCATTTTTGGTTTGAACTCAATAAAAAAGGTAGTTTTACGGCAGTATCAAACAGCATTTTTGGTTTGAACATAATAGAAAGGTAGTTAGTTTTATAGCAGTATCAAACGCTTAAATCTATACTTGACACAGAATCCTATTATCACAAACTGCATTTTTGGTTTAAACTCAGTAAAAAAGTAGTTTTACGGCAGTATCATACCGCTTAAATCTTTACTTGCCACAGAATCCTATTATCACAAACAGCATTTTTTTTTTTTTTTTTACCTTAATAAAAAAGGTAGTTTTACGGCAGTATCAAACCGTTTAAATCTTTACTTGACACAGAATCCTATTATTACAAACAGCATTTTTGGTTTGAACTCAATAAAAAAGGTAGTTTTACGGCAGTATCATACCGCTTAAATCTTTACTTGCCACAGAATCCTATTATTACAAACAGCATTTTTGGTTTTAACTCAATAAAAAAGTAGTTTTACGGCAGTATCAAACCGTTTAAATCTTTACTTGACACAGAATCCTATTATCACAAACAGCATTTTTGGTTTTAAACTCAATAAAAAAGTAGTTTTACGGCAGTATCATACCGCTTAAATCTTTACTTGCCACAGAATCCTATTATCACAAACAGCATTTTTTTTTTTTACCTTAATAAAAAAGGTAGTTTTACGGCAGTATCAAACCGTTTAAATCTTTACTTGACACAGAATCCTATTATTACAAACAGCATTTTTGGTTTGAACTCAATAAAAAAGGTAGTTTTTACGGCAGTATCAAACGCGTTTAAATCTTTACTTGACACAGAATCCTATTATCACAAACAGCATTTTTGGTTTGAACTTAATAGAAAGGTAGTTAGTTTTATAGCAGTATCAAACGCTTAAATCTTTACTTGACACAGAATCCTATTATCACAACCGGCATTTTTGGTTTGAACTTTTAATAACAAGATTAGTTATATGGCAGTAATATTCCAAAACAACGGTATGAACTGTAGTAGATGAAATAACACCAAAAGAGCTGTACGTGCTGTGTGGAGAATCCACAACTGTGTATCCATTAGGTGTGATGGAGTAGGGTCTTATATATAACCTTACTTCAATTATATTCATCCTTACCTCTCATATGTGTAAAAGATTTTCTTATTTTCGGTTTTCGAATTTATGTTTAGAAATATAAAGGGAGAAATTCGTACTTTTCACCCGTACAAATTATCGATTCTTCTTAATGCGTCCGTATTTACCTAATTCAAGAAATTCGTAATCACGTATTTAGTAAGAAAACAAAAGTCTGGTACAGCGAGCAAAAACTTTCTACCGTAACTAATATAGATGGGTTTAAGTTTCATCCATAAACGGACTGCTTTCTTTCAGTGAAGGGTCGTCAAACTTTGCTGCAAAGGAGCAACAACAACAATTCAAATTGAACAGTTGAAATTAAGTTCACCAGCTCGACGTAAACAGATAAACAAAGTTTTCAAAAACAGTAAACTTTGTCCTTTCATTGCATCTGGGGATATTGTTACCATCAAGTCAATTGAAAACTTTACGTTTAGTTGAGTCTTCCCGGCAGATCTGTTGTGGTTAATTCAAGTAAATCTTTCTAGCCCACTTAAGTTAAGTGGTAGAGTCTTAGGTTTATTGAAACCTTGGCGACATGTGCACGCTAACACAAAATTCGTGTTTTGTGAATTTGAAGCTGTGATCAAACTTCATGAGTTAATTAATGGTATTGTTGTTTGTTGTACCAATTATTTATTGAAACATGTGGGGAATGAAATTACCCCTTATTTTTCTGACCATTAGCCCTTGATAATGCTAATGGGGGGAAATACGACGTTACTGTGGTAATTGGACCATTACCGCAGTCATAGTCTGAACCAAGTCTATGTTTATCAGAGATAGCAAAACACAGCTGTAAACATATCGTCTTGATGTTGCAATGCGCATTAAGTATTATATTTGTTACGTGGAGTAAACAAAACCATGTTCAGTTACTAGCGAGTAAATAATATTAAATGAAGCATGTTGTATAGTCTACTAGCTACCAGTTTTCCCAGTGGGATCATGCCTGTTTTTGTACTTGTTCAGATGAATATAAGGTATGATAAAAAAAACTGCAATTGTCTTTGTAGCTATTCTATGTTAGCAACATCCATAATCACTGTCGATTCCCCTCTAAACCCTCTTGGACGGTTTTCCATTTTCTGTCTATGTTTCTGTATTATATTCGTTGAATGAATGTAGTAGGTTAGCTCGTGACTTCAACGGAAGGATGGGTCGCTAAAACTGGTAGAGCAGCTTTTTTCCAGCATGGCATGATTTGGGAAGCATATAGCTATTGAAAGCCTTCAGCCTTCAAAGGTTGTCCTTTAACCAGCCCAGCTGGATGTGGCAAGTATCAAAGTATTAACTCCTAATTTTTTGTCGGATGAGTTTTTTGAAGCACGATAGGTGAAGCGGAAACTTTTCGTTGATATTATTTATCTAAATCTTCGCCAATTCCATCTTTTTTATCACCAAACGACAGCAAAGTTTTGGATTTTGGAGGCATGGCGAAAAAAACTAGGCAGATCCCAACTTTTTATGCTTTGTATGCTTGATGGAAGTCACCAGGTTTTAATATAAAAGAAATTGTTTAAATAATAAATTAAATTATCGAAGAAATAATATTAAAATATTCTAGTAGATATGAATATGGGATTCCTAGCTCACTTTTGGAGGCAACGCGAATTTACATGCAAAATAACGTTAAATAGAACATAAAACACAAAATTCACCTTCATATTACGTTGTTTCATGTTCTATTTAACGTGATTTTACATGTCAATTCGCGTTGCCTCTAAAGGTGAGCTAGTAACCTCATATTTATATCTACTTATACTATTATATTTTATTATAATTATATTAAAAGATTCTAACTTGACAACAGAACAAGTTGTTCGTTAAAAAATACACAGACTATAAGTCTGGAATGAAACCAAATAATTTAACTGTACAGAACCGAGAGCACTATATACATTTGTCGCACGCACCGGGAAAGATGAGAGACTGGGGAGAGAATCAATATCGGCACTTCCTGCGGTATCGCGGCACGTCATTTGAAAAGGCGACAGAAAAGCAGTAGAGAAGGTTTAACCACCATCGGCGGCAGACGCCTCCGGTTTTACATTTTTGTTTTGAATCAGATGGCCATTGTGTGTGTTTGAATTTTATTGGCTGAGGTTTGTTGTTTGTGTTTTTTATATAGAGAAATAGCCATCTCACATGCCTTATGTGGTAAAAAACAGTTTGTTTACGAGATGGAGAATGAATTTCCTATCCGATGGTTGTGTAAGTCCTACAAAGTAGGCTACGTATCAAGGTATGTTGAGCCTCTCCTAGTGCTCCTTTTGTCCTACCAGTTTTAAAAAATAGTAAAAGTAACGTACGTCTAATATTTTACTCGTAAAACTTTCAAATTATTTAGATTGCATCCTGTCAAAGATCAAAAATACTTTATAGGATTATGGATATTTATGGGTTTGTAAGAAAGACGCTCTAGATAGTACAAACTAGAGGAAGAGACGTAATACCTTTCTGTTTAAACTGCTAATGGATCTCACCAGAGGTTGTCGGTAAACAGCGAGATTGTTTAATATTGTAGTAGAGTAAACCGATCCCTTTAACCTAAATAAAAAGTGTTTCCAGATAAAAGATGCCCAGCGAGACATTTCTTCTCTTCGGAGTTACTTTCCTTATTTGCAACGAAATCTAAGAAAATCTGTTCGTGAATGTTTTCTGAGATACCATTTTTATTCAAATTACTGGTCACGAGATGGTGTCTGTTTTATCAATAAGCTTTCTGTAGGAATAATACATTAGTAATTTCAGGCTAGTCAAGAAAACTTCGATGAAACACCTGAGCAGAATAAAATTATATAAGAAATATACTTCCTTTAACTGAAAGCACGGTTTGATGCGATTTTAAACTAGCTGTAAATATTAATTTTGTTATTCTTTCAATACCACGTGGACTTCAATGGCACATAGTTAATCCAGAAAACGGCCGTGACTGATGTTGTAGAATTTAGTGAAAATTATCTCATTTTCAATAGTTCAAAACCTGGATTTCTATTCAGCTCTATCAAAAACTGTATTTACTATATTGCGATGAAATTTTGTCGTTTTTCAACATTGAACTATTATAATAGCCTTACGATATTTTCTTGTCTTTAATAAATTCGTTGTTTAATTTTCATTTTTGCCCCTTTTAATGCTTTTTTTTGTTTTTATTGCTACTTTTTCAGAGGACAGTTGTTTCTGAAATAATTATTACATTTTCTCTGTTAATTTTTATGTTAAACTAGTTTAATAAGAGCGTTGTATATCTGCAATATAGGTGGTATATTTTAATGATTTGAAGAAATTGCGCTGAAGATAAGATGTGTTGTCAACAATCCAGATGGTACTCGATATGTATTAAGGCATTATCCTTGCTCTTCACAATTTGACTAGTTGATAGAAAGGAATAAAAAAATGTCTATTCGTTTTGTATTTCCCCCCTAAACCGTTGAGGCATTGTAAAAAGCATGCGTATACATGTATATCACACGCAAAACATGTAACGCGTAAACTGGAAAAGCAAACTTTTATTCCTCGTTTAGTTCTGTAATACATGCCAGTTGTTATGTAGATTTAAAGAAACTTGTGGTAAATAAACTGCAAGTACATGTTGTGCTGAAATGTATATTATTGCATACAACTGTGGAGGCGAGTCTTTAATAAATACTACACTAGTGACGTAAACATGTGACTGATTTCCTGTTGTTGTCAGCCTTCAACTCTTCTGTGTAATATTTTTGCAATAATTGTACTGAATCTGACTCAGTCAGTGACGTAGAGGACTGGCAGATCAGTAAGTCCCCAAGTCTCGGAGGCCGGATGTTTACAGCTCCGACTTAGCTGGAATGTGTTTTGCAGATTCACTCTTCTTCGTCGTCCTCCCACGCAGATGTGATAAAAAAGGTGTCATGGTATCTGAAAGTTCATTTTTTAATAATTTCCATTACTCCGAACTCTTTGCTAAGTAAATTACCCACACTGTACCTGAGTGGGAAAATTGTTGATGGCAGTGCCAATTCAATGAATCAATAAATCAAATTACTTTATTTGTATCATATACATAATGTAAAAAGGGCCAATTTAGGGTCATAAGGCCCTGTTTTACAATTAACCCTAATACAATAATACTAATAGCCAAATAAAATTACTATATTTAAAATAAAACGAAATTATATTATGAAATGAAATGAAAAATACCTTTATTAAATGGGCAGAGTTAGGGCTATTAAGCCCTCTCTACCACGCAACTTCATATTGTATACAGAAAATTTACAATAGTTTAATACAATTGTGGTAAATTAATAATTTATTCTTCAAATATAAAAAACAAAAATGCTTAACCTATACAAAATTAAACTATCTTAAAGTAAAAATCTATTTATTTAAACGAATACTTAAAATACAAAAAAAAACAAATAAAAAAATATAAAGATCTATACAAAATTAAAAAAAACAAAAACAAATTTTAAAAATAAATAAAATAAATAACTAATTAATTCATTTTTATTAATAAATTTTAATTTATTTTTTAATATATAAAAATATAAAGGTTATTTATAGTGTGGTATAAGGTAAATACATTCGGTTATAATAAATGTCTCTTTAAGAATTTAATACGAATTCGAAGAACACATACATTCTTACAGTACATTCACACACACATTCATTAGCACCCCATCCGTCCTCCAAGACCTACCCCAACTGAACCATGGCTGACATCGTTTCTAGCAATCGATCTTTCAGTAAGGCTGGAAACCGGTTTCGACTCCCTACTGACAGTATGGTTAGGAAGGGAATTCCATGCTGGGCAAGCAGTAACGACAAATGATTTATTGTAAGTTGAGGTTCGGTGGCGAGGAATAAGAAGCATTGGTGAGGCCATTCTTGTCTCTCTTGCGCTTGTTTCAGAGATCAATTTGAATGTAATAACTACGGTATTGTTTTAGCGAAGGATAAAACACCAAACTAATAACGACTTTTCTAACATTTACGTAGGCTACGTATTTATTGCTAATTCACTTCAAACCTTAGAATATTTTGTTAGACCTTGACCGTAACTTAGGGTAAGATTACGGCTCTCTTATCGAGGGGTCAGGGGTTCGATTCCTGGGAAGGTCGATAGTTATTTGCAACTGTGAAATAGGTTTGGGCCGTTTCCCGCAATAGCCATCTGTGGTGAAAAATGGTGAAAAAACGTGCACTTTTTTCATTTTGATTTTTATAGTTTCGTTTTGGGGATGCATCTTTGTAAAGATGATAATTAACACGCATGCACATGCTCTTGGTATAAAATGGATGCTTTTTATACCAAAAACCTGAAACTGTTGACATTTCCTTGCCTCTACATATTGGAAACCTGCATTTTTTTCAAGTCCAAATGCGAGACCATAAGAGGTAGTGACATACACCCTTATGCAACGAGAGGCAGGGACGACTACCGATCTGTGAGACATACATAGAACGGTAGCTCATGAACGACTGCCTTCTCAGGCAGGAGTTCGATTGGTCAACAAATTGCCAAGCTCGATTAAAAGTGCCCCAATGCTGAAGGCATTTAAGACTCGTCTAAAAACAACACTGACCACTTACGCATTTTACAGTACGGACGAGTTCATGGCACACAACTGGGAGACATAACAATTGGCTTACTGACTGGGGAAAGGGTGGAACAATTCGAATGACTGGGAGAGAGTGAATGTCAAAACTGTATGTTAGAAAGGGATTTTGATGCAAGTATGAGTGAAAAATTTTAGCTTAATTCAGTTATCTGACGATTGCATAACATGTAATATGTTCACGCAATAAAACATTATTATTATTATTATTTAATACGTATTTAAATGGTAAAGTAATAAAGTTAGTTTTTCAGAATAACCTTTAAAAATAGCGATAAACTAAAAAGTGTCTAGCTGCGTGTTAATTATTTTTTTTAAATGAGACATCTCTATAATCTTACGACAAAAGATAAGGTCGTTAAAGTGGATGAAGTCAAACAGCCGGCTTTTAACTGATTAAAATGTCACCGGCGTTTTTAACTTAGCCAACACAGTTTCTACATTAAAAAATACTATTGCACTGTAAAGAAATGAATGTGTACGTTTTGTTCGCAAAAACACATTTGAAATTTAGTCTCAAACATAACAATAAAACACAAAGTAACAATCGATCGTTAAAGGGTAATGGATGACTAGCGATACATCATATGTCGTAAATTCAGATTTATTCTCAGTCCCGTGTTGTTTATTCTTACAGCGACCTTGCCTGAGAAAATGTCACCGCGCGTTTAACATAGCCAACACAGTTTCTACACTAAAAAATACTATTGTACTGTAAGAAGTGAATGTGTACGTTTTGTTCGCAAAAACACTTTTTAAATTTAGTCACAAACATAACAATAAACACAAGTAACAATCGATCGTTTAAAGGGTAATGGATGACTAGCGATACATCATATGTCGTAAATTTCAGATTTATTCTCAGTCCGTGTTGTTTATTCTTACACCGACCTTGCCTGAGAAAATGTCACCGGCGTTTAACATAGCCAACACAGTTTCTACACTAAAAAAATACTATTGTACTGTAAAGAAGTGAATGTGTACGTTTTGTTCGCAAAAAACACATTTGAAATTTAGTCTCAAACATAACAATAAACACAAGTAACAATCGATCGTTAAAGGGTAATGGATGACTAGCGATACATCATATGTCGTAAATTCAGATTTATTCTCAGTCCGTGTTGTTTTATCTTACAGCGACCTTGCCTGAGAAAATGTCACCGGCGTTTAACATAGCCAACACAGTTTCTACACTAAAAAATACTATTGTACTGTAAAGAAGTGAATGTGTACGTTTTGTTCGCAAAAACACTTTTTAAATTTAGTCTCAAACATAACAATAAACACAAAGTAACAATCGATCGTTAAAGGGTAATGGATGACTAGCGATACATCATATGTCGTAAATTCAGATTATTCTCAGTCCGTGTTGTTTATTCTTACACCGACCTTGCCTGAGAAAATGTCACCGGCGTTTAAACATAGCCAACACAGTTTCTACACTAAAAAAAATACTATTGTACTGTAAAGAAGTGAATGTGTACGTTTTTGTTCGCAAAAAACACTTTTTAAATTTAGTCTCAAACATAAACAATAAAACACAAGTAACAATCGATCGTTTAAAGGGTAATGGATGACTAGCGATACATCATATGTCGTAAATTCAGATTTATTCTCAGTCCGTGTTGTTTATTCTTACACCGACCTTGCCTGAGAAAATGTCACCGGGCGTTTAAACATAGCCAACACAGTTTCTACACTAAAAAATACTATTGTACTGTAAAGAAGTGAATGTGTACGTTTTGTTCGCAAAAAACACTTTTTAAATTTAGTCTCAAACATAACAATAAACACAAGTAACAATCGATCGTTAAAGGGTAATGGATGACTAGCGATACATCATATGTCGTAAATTCAGATTTATTCTCAGTCCGTGTTGTTTATTCTTACACCGACCTTGCCTGAGAAAAATGTCACCGGCGTTTAACATAGCCAACACAGTTTCTACACTAAAAAAATACTATTGTACTGTAAAGAAGTGAATGTGTGTACGTTTTGTTCGCAAAAACACTTTTTAAATTTAGTCTCAAACATAACAAATAAACACAAGTAACAATCGATCGTTTAAAGGGTAAAGGATGACTAGCGATACATCATATGTCGTAAATTCAGATTTATTCTCAGTCCGTGTTGTTTATTCTTACACCGACCTTGCCTGAGAAAATGTCACCGGCGTTTAACATAGCCAACACAGTTTCTACACTAAAAAATACTATTGTACTGTAAAGAAGTGAATGTGTACGTTTTGTTCGCAAAAAACACTTTTTAAATTTAGTCTCAAACATAACAATAAACACAAGTAACAATCGATCGTTAAAGGGTAATGGATGACTAGCGATACATCATATGTCGTAAATTCAGATTTATTCTCAGTCCGTGTTGTTTATTCTTACACCGACCTTGCCTGAGAAAATGTCACCGGCGTTTAACATAGCCAACACAGTTTCTACACTAAAAAATACTATTGTACTGTAAAGAAGTGAATGTGTACGTTTTGTTCGCAAAAACACTTTTTAAAATTTAGTCTCAAACATAACAATAAACACAAGTAACAATCGATCGTTAAAGGGTAATGGATGACTAGCGATACATCATATGTCGTAAATTCAGATTTATTCTCAGTCCGTGTTGTTTATTCTTACACCGACCTTGCCTGAGAAAATGTCACCGGCGTTTAACATAGCCAACACAGTTTCTACACTAAAAAATACTATTGTACTGTAAAGAAGTGAATGTGTACGTTTTGTTCGCAAAAAACACTTTTTAAATTTAGTCTCAAACATAACAATAAACACAAGTAACAATCGATCGTTAAAGGGTAATGGATGACTAGCGATACATCATATGTCGTAAATTCAGATTTATTCTCAGTCCGTGTTGTTTATTCTTACACCGACCTTGCCTGAGAAAATGTCACCGGGCGTTTAACATAGCCAACACAGTTTCTACACTAAAAAATACTATTGTACTGTAAAGAAGTGAATGTGTACGTTTTGTTCGCAAAAACACTTTTTAAAATTTAGTCTCAAACATAACAATAAACACAAGTAACAATCGATCGTTAAAGGGTAATGGATGACTAGCGATACATCATATGTCGTAAATTCAGATTTATTCTCAGTCCGTGTTGTTTATTCTTACACCGACCTTGCCTGAGAAAATGTCACCGGCGTTTAACATAGCCAACACAGTTTCTACACTAAAAAAATACTATTGTACTGTAAAGAAGTGAATGTGTACGTTTTGTTTCGCAAAAACACTTTTTAAATTTAGTCTCAAACATAACAATAAACACAAGTAACAATCGATCGTTAAAGGGTAATGGATGACTAGCGATACATCACATATCGTAAATTCAGATTTATTCTCAGTCCGTGTTGTTTATTCTTACAGCGACCTTGCCTGAGAAAATGAAGTCCGGTGTTTTCCTACATTGGGACGATGGAGCAGATCTTTTATTGATATCGACTCGCCGGGCCGGGCCTAGCCAGAGAGCCGAGACGTTATAAATCAACTTCCGCTCCTTCAGCGTGTCCTTCCTTCGCCGTTTGGATCGAAACGATTGATTTTAAGGAGTGTCAACATTGACCATGTTGCTCGTATAAGAAGTTGGCAAGACCATATCATTTCGTTACCGAATTTTATTTCAATAATAAAAACCAACACCGATTCCTAATATGCTGTGTTACTAGCATAACATTTCTTATTTTTCGTGAGATACGAAAAGTATTTTGCAATTATGAGACATACTGTATAGCGTTACTGTGGTAATCATATATAGTTTTGTTACTGAGACTAAAAAGCCAATCAAGCGTTTAGAATGTGCCTTTTGTCTTGCAATTATGAGACATATTGTGTAAATTGACTGTGGTTGTCATATACAGTATTGTTAGTCACGATGTAAAGCCAATCAAGCCTTTAGAATGCGCCTTCTATTTGCAATTATGAGACGAATTGCGTAACATGACTGTGGTTGTTCTATGTAGTGTTGTTATTCACAATATAAAGCCAATAAAGCCTTTAGAATGCGCCCTCTATTTGCAATTATGAGACGAATTGCGTAACATGACTGTGGTTGTTCTATGTAGTGTTGTTATTCACAATATAAAGCCAATAAAGCCTTTAGAATGCGCCCTCTATTTGCATTTCTGAGACGGATTGCGTAAAAAGACCATTTTGATGTCATCACAAGTAACTAGGTAATCTTGATAAAAACAATTTGTATGGCTTTTATGTATGATAAAAAAATGGTAGTTAGAATTATGTCCTTGTGTAGTTGACCGATTTTGGTTGTGGATTTTTAGATTTAACGTTCCTTTAAAATACCTGAAGATATCCTTATTATTATTCAATATTAAAGATATGAATACCTAAAAACAATTTTTTTTTCTAAGATGCCATGCGCCAAGAATTTGTATCATTATCAACCTCAAGTTGTATTTAATTACATTGAACAACATGATACTATAGAGATTTTATAATTTGAATTTGTTCCCACCGGAAATAACTAGATACTTAAATATTCAAATCCATTATTTCCTATTGTCGATTTTCGTCAAATTACTGAATGTTATAGATAAAGAAGATACACCGGTGTCGATAGCCTAGCTGTGATACTCGCTTATAATACACGGTCAGCTGCAGAGATGCTGTGGGCAGGGTGCCAGAGCTCGCCTCTGCCAACTCTGTGTATTCCACGTTTGTAGCCGCTTTGTTGATTGTTGTCTACTAGATTTCTGCCGTGAGCTCATCCTGAGACGCAGTTAGGTGCGTGTAATATACACACCGGTGTTGATAGCCTAGCTGTGATACTCGCTTGTAATACACGGTCAGCTGCAGAGATGCTGTGGGCAGGGTGCCAGAGCTCGCCTCTGCCAACTCTGTGTATTCCACGTTTGTAGCCGCTTTGTTGATTGTTGTCTACTAGATTTCTGCCGTGAGCTCATCCTGAGACGCAGTAAGGTGCGTGTAATATACACACCGGTGTTGATAGCCTAGCTGTGATACTCGCTTGTAATACACGGTCAGCTGCAGAGATGCTGTGGACAGGGTGCCAGAGCTCGCCTCTGCCAACTCTGTGTATTCCACGTTTGTAGCCGCTTTGTTGATTGTTGTCTACTAGATTTCTGCCGTGAGCTCATCCTGAGACGCAGTAAGGTGCGTGTAATATACACACCGGTGTTGATAGCCTAGCTGTGATACTCGCTTATAATACACGGTCAGCTGCAGAGATGCTGTGGGCAGGGTGCCAGAGCTCGCCTCTGCCAACTCTGTGTATTCCACGTTTGTAGCCGCTTTG
This sequence comes from Homalodisca vitripennis, assembly GCF_021130785.1. Classification (NCBI taxonomy): domain Eukaryota; kingdom Metazoa; phylum Arthropoda; class Insecta; order Hemiptera; family Cicadellidae; genus Homalodisca; species Homalodisca vitripennis. The sequence goes on from NC_060210.1 coordinate 185,673,602, forward strand.
TTGATTGTTGTCTACTAGATTTCTGCCGTGAGCTCATCCTGAGACGCAGTAAGGTGCGTGTAATATACACACCGGTGTTGATAGCCTAGCTGTGATACTCGCTTATAATACACGGTCAGCTGCAGAGATGCTGTGGGCAGGGTGCCAGAGCTCGTCCGCAGTTAGTCTGCGTGTAATATACACACCGGTGTTGATAGCCATAGCTGTGATACTCAGTTTTGTAATACACGGTCAGCAAGCAGAGAATGCTGTGGGCAGGGTGCCAGAGCTCGCCGTAGTTGCTAAGCTGCGTGTAATATACACACCGGTGGTTGATAGCCTAGCTGTGATACTCGGTTTGTAATACACGGTCCAGCTGCAGAGATGCTGCTGTGGCATGGGGCCAGAGCTCGCCGCAGTTAGCTGCGTGTAATATACACACCCGTTGTTGATAGCCTAGCTGTGATACGTCGGTTTTGTAATACACCGGTCAGCGGCCTCATCAGAGATGCTGTGGGCAGGGTGCCCAGAAACCTCGCCCGCAGTTCACCTACACTGCCGTGTAATATACAACACCGGTGTTGTTGATAAGCCCTAGCTGTGGATACTCCGGTTTGTAATACACGGTCAAGCTGCAGAGATGCTGGTGGGCAGGGTGCCAGAGCTCAGCCTGCAGTTTAGCTGCGTGTAATATACACACACGGTTGTTGCGATTAGCCTAGCTGTGATACTCGGTTTGTAATAGATACACGGTCAGCTGCAGAGATGCTGTGGTGCAGGTGTGCCAGAACTCGCCGGCAGTATGATCGCCTGCGTGTAATATACACACCGGTGATGATAGCCTAGCTGTGATACTCGGTTTGTAATATACACGGTCAGCAAGCAGAGATGCTGTGGGCAGGGTGCCAGAGCTCGCCGCAGTTAGCTGCGTGTAATATTACACACCAGGTGTTGATAGACCTATCTGTTGATACACGGTTTGTAATACAACGGTCAGCTGCAGAGATGGCTGTGGGCAGGGTGCCAGAGCATCCGCTCGCAGTTAGCTGCGTGTAATATACACACCGCGGTGTTGATAGCCTAGCTGTGATACTCGGTTTGTAATACACGGTCAGCTGTAACAGAGATGCTGTTGGGGCAGGGTGCCAGAGCCGCCGCAGTTAGCTGCGTGTAAATATACACAACCCGTGTTGGATAGCCCTACGCTGTGATACCTCGTTTGTAAATACAGCGGTCAGCTGCAGAGATGCTGTGGGCAGGGTGCCAGAGCTCGCCGCAGTTAGCTGCGTGGTAATAGACACACAGCGACCGGTGTTTGATAGCCTAGCATTGTTGATACTCGGTTTGTAATACACGGTCAGCTGCAGTAGATGGCTGTGTGCAGTGGCCAGAGCTCGACCGCAGTTAGCTGCGTGTAATATACACACCGGTGTTTGATAGCCTAGCTGTGAGTACTCGGTTTGTAATACATCACGTCAGCTTGCAGAGATGCTCGTGGGCAAGGTGCCAGAGCTCGCCTCCTGCCAACTCTGTGTATTCCAACGTTTGTAGCAGCTTTGTTGATTGTTGTCTACTAGATTTCCTGCCGTGAGGCTCATCCCTGAGACGCAGTTTAGGTGCTGTAATATACATCCGGTGTTGATATCCTACTGTGATACTTCGCTTGTAATAACACCGGTCAGCTGCTGAGATGCTGTGGCAGGGTGCCAGAGCTTCCGCCTCTGCCAACTCTGTGTAGTTCCCACGTTTGTAAAAAAAAAAAAAAAAAAGCCGCTTTGTTGATTGTTGTTCTACTAAGAATTTCTGGCCGTGAGCTCATCCTGAGACGCAGTAAGGTGCGTGTAATATACACACCGGTTGTTGATAGCCTAGCTGTCATACTCGCTTATAATACACGGTCCAGCTGCAGAGTATGCTAGGTTGACAGGGTGCCGAGAGCTCGCCTCTTCTGCCAACTCTGTGTATTCCACGTATTGTAGCCGCTGTTGTTGATTGATGTCTACTAGATTTCGTGCTGTGAGCTCATCCTGAGGACGCAGTAATGTGCGTGTAAATATACACATACCGGGTGTTGATAGCCTAAGCTGTGATGACTCGCTTATAATACACGGTCAGCATCAGAGATGCTGAGGGCAGGGTGCCAGAGCTCGCCTTCTGCCAACTCTGTGTATTCCACCACGGTTTGTAGCCGCTTTGTTTGATTGTTGTCTACTAGATTTCTGCCGTGAGCTCATCCTGAGGACGCAGTAAGGTGCCGTGTAATATACACACTGGTGTTTTGATAGCCTAGCTGTGATACTTCGGTTTGTAATTACACGGTCAGCAGCAAGAGAATGCTGTGGGCAGGGTGCCAGAGCTTCGCCGGCAAGTTAGCTGCGTGGTATATACACACCGGTGTTTGATGAGCCTAGCTGTTGATACTCGGTTTGTAATACAACGGTCAGCTTGCAGAGATGCTGTGGGCAGGGTGCCAGAGCTCGCCGCAGTTAGCTGCGTGTAAAAATATACACACCGTGTGTTGATAGCCTAGCTGTGATACTCGGTTTGTAATACACGGTCAGCTGCAGAGGATGCTGTTGGGCAGGGTGCCAGAACTCGCCGCAGTTTAGCTGCGTGTAATATACACACCGGTGTTGATAGCCTAGCTGTGATACTTCGGTTTGGTAATACACCGTTCCCAGCTGCAGAGATGCTGTGGGCAGGGTGCCAGAGCTCCGCCGCAGTTTAGGCTGCGTGTAATATACACACCGGTGTTGATTAGCCTAGCTGTGATACTCGTTTTGTAATACACGGTTCAGCTGCAGAGATGCTGTGGGCAGGGTGCCAGAACTCGCCGCAGTTTAGCTTGCGTGTAATATACACACCGTTGTTGATAGCCCTAGCTGTGAATACTCGGTTTGTAATGACAACGGTCCAGCAGCAGAGATGCCTGTGGGCAGGGTGCCAGAGCTCGCGCGCAGTTAGCTGCGTGTAAATATACCAACACCGGTGGTTGATAGCCTAGCTGTGAATACTTGGTTTGTAATACACGTCAGGCTGCAGAGATGCTGTGGGCAGGGTGCCAGAGCTCGCCGCAGTTTAGCTGCGTGTAATATACACACCGGTGTATGATAGCCTAGCTGTGATACTCGGTTTTGTAATACAACGTGTCAGCTGCAGAGATGCTGTATGGCAGGGTGCCTCAGAGCTCTCGCGCAGTTAGCTGCGTGGTAATATACACACCGGTGTTGATGAGCCTAGCTGTGATACTCGGTTTGTAATACACGGTCAGCTGCAGAGATTGCTGTGGGCGAGGGTGCCACAGAAGCTCGCCCGCAGTTTAGCTGCGTGTAATATACACGACCCGGTGAGTTTGAAAGCCTAGCTGTGATACTCGGTTTTGTAATACAACTGTTCAGGCTGGCAGAGATGCTGTGATGGTCAAGGGTGCCAGAGCTCCGGCCTTCTGCCAACTCTGTGTATTTTCCCAATTTTTGTAGCATGCTTTGTTGATTGTTTGTCTACTAGATTTCTGCCGTGAGCTCATCATAGACGCAGTTAGGTGCGTGTAATATACACACCGGTGTTGATAGCCTAGCTGTGATACTCGCTTGTAATACACGGATCAGCTGCTGAGCATGCTGGTGGGCAGGGTGCCAGAGCTCGCCTCTGCCAACTCAGTGTATTCCACGTTGAAGTCCGCTTTGTTGTTTGTTGTCTACTAAGATTTCTGCCGGTGAGCTCATTACCTGAGACGCCAGTAAAGGTGCGTGTAATATAACACACCGTGTCGATAGCCTGGCGTGATACTCGCTATAATACACGTCACAGCAGAGATGCTGTGGACAGGGTGCCCAGAGCTCGCCTCTGCCAACTCTGTGTATTCCACGTTTTGTAGCCGCTTTGTTGATTGTTGTCTACTAGATTTCTGCCGTGAGCTCATCCTGAGACGCAGTAAGGTGCGTGTAATATACACACCGGTGTTGATAGCCTAGCTGTGATACTCGCTTATAATACACGGTCAGCTGCAGAGATGCTGTGGGCAGGGTGCCAGAGCTCGCCTCTGCCAACTCTGTGTATTCCACGTTTGTAGCCGCTTTGTTGATTGTTGTCTACTAGATTTCTGCCGTGAGCTCATCCTGAGACGCAGTAAGGTGCGTGTAATATACACACCGGTGTTGATAGCCTAGCTGTGATACTCGCTTATAATACACGGTCAGCTGCAGAGATGCTGTGGGCAGGGTGCCAGAGCTCGCCTCTGCCAACTCTGTGTATTCCACGTTTGTAGCCGCTTTGTTGATTGTTGTCTACTAGATTTCTGCCGTGAGCTCATCCTGAGACGCAGTAAGGTGCGTGTAATATACACACCGGTGTTGATAGCCTAGCTGTGATACTCGCTTATAATACACGGTCAGCTGCAGAGATGCTGTGGGCAGGGTGCCAGAGCTCGCCTCTGCCAACTCTGTGTATTCCACGTTTGTAGCCGCTTTGTTGATTGTTGTCTACTAGATTTCTGCCGTGAGCTCATCCTGAGACGCAGTAAGGTGCGTGTAATATACACACTGGTGTTGATAGCCTAGCTGTGATACTCGGTTTGTAATACACGGTCAGCAGCAGAGATTGCTGTGGGCAGGGTGCCAGAGCTCGCCGCAGTTAGCTGCGTGTAATATACACACCGGTGTTGATAGCCTAGCTGTGATACTCGCTTGTAATACACGGTCAGGTGCAGAGATGCTGTGGGCAGGGTGCCAGAACTCGCCTCTGCCAACTCTGTGTATTCCACGTTTGTAGCCGCTTTGTTGATTGTTGTCTACTAGATTTCTGCCGTGAGCTCATCCTGAGACGCAGTAAGGTGCGTGTAATATACACACCGGTGTTGATAGCCTAGCTGTGATACTCGGTTTGTAATACACGGTCAGCAGCAGAGATGCTGTGGGCAGGGTGCCAGAGCTCGCCTCGCCGCAGTTAGCTGCGTGTAATATACACACCGGTGTTGATAGCCGCTTTGTGATACTCGGTTTGTAATACACGGTCAGCAGCAGAGATGCTGTGGGCAGGGTGCCAGAGCTCGCCGCAGTTAGCTGCGTGTAATATACACACCGGTGTTGATAGCCTAGCTGTGATACTCGCTTTGTAATACACGGTCAGCTGCAGAGATGCTGTGGGCAGGGTGCCAGAGCTCGCCGCAGTAAGGTGCGTGTATATACACACCGGTGTTGATAGCCTAGCTTTGTGATACTCGGTTTGTAATACACGGTCAGCAGCAGAGATGCTGTGGGCAGGGTGCCAGAGCTCGCCGCAGTTAGCTGCGTGTAATATACACACCGGTGTTGATAGCCTAGCTGTGATACTCGGTTTGTAATACACGGTCAGCAGCAGAGATGCTGTGGGCAGGGTGCCAGAGCTCGCCGCAGTTAGCTGCGTGTAATATACACACCGGTGTTGATAGCCTAGCTGTGATACTCGGTTTGTAATACACGGTCAGCTGCAGAGATGCTGTGGGCAGGGTGCCAGAGCTCGCCGCAGTTAGCTGCGTGTAATATACACACCGGTGTTGATAGCCTAGCTGTGATACTCGGTTTGTAATACACGGTCAGCTGCAGAGATGCTGTGGGCAGGGTGCCAGAACTCGCCGCAGTTAGCTGCGTGTAATATACACACCGGTGTTGATAGCCTAGCTGTGATACTCGGTTTGTAATACACGGTCAGCTGCTGAGATGCTGTGGGCAGGGTGCCAGAGCTCGCCTCTGCCAACTCTGTGTATTCCACGTTTGTAGCCGCTTTGTTGATTGTTGTCTACTAGATTTCTGCCGTGAGCTCATCCTGAGACGCAGTAAGGTGCGTGTAATATACACACCGGTGTTGATAGCCTAGCTGTGATACTCGCTTATAATACACGGTCAGCTGCAGAGATGCTGTGGGCAGGGTGCCAGAGCTCGCCTCTGCCAACTCTGTGTATTCCACGTTTGTAGCCGCTTTGTTGATTGTTGTCTACTAGATTTCTGCCGTGAGCTCATCCTGAGACGCAGTAAGGTGCGTGTAATATACACACCGGTGTTGATAGCCTAGCTGTGATACTCGCTTATAATACACGGTCAGCTGCAGAGATGCTGTGGGCAGGGTGCCAGAGCTCGCCTCTGCCAACTCTGTGTATTCCACGTTTGTAGCCGCTTTGTTGATTGTTGTCTACTAGATTTCTGCCGTGAGCTCATCCTGAGACGCAGTAAGGTGCGTGTAATATACACACCGGTGTTGATAGCCTAGCTGTGATACTCGCTTGTAATACACGTTGGATTCGGTCATTTGTAACGTTCGGTATATGTTACAAAATGTATAACACCTATGTTACAACATTATAATGTTATAAAGTGGTGACATATAAGTTATATGTCACCACTTATATAACGATAGCAATGTCCGAACCTCTATTGTCCTTTCAAACCTTCCATCGTCATTAACAAACTGTAAACAAAGAATTGATTCTCGTTACGGACTCAGAACCAGTAAACAAATCAGTGAACTTGATATCTTACACCTCAAGTCAACTAAGCATTCCAACCATCTGACCTTTATACATAAATTTTGGATCGAACATGTCTAATGTTTAAAGGTTTCTCTATAAAAGCACCATTTAACAGCAATAAAGCCAGCACAGTTATTTCTTTTTTTGGTCTGAATCCCAAAAGAATTACTTATCACCACATAGAAATTACCATCAAACTAGTATTGAATCTAAAAACAAAAACATCACAAATTTATTTGGCAACGAATTCAGTAACGTCCTTTAAGAGGTGTTGTACATTTTGTAACCTATAACGATGGCAAATGTCCGAACTCATATTATCCTTTATAACCTTTCATCAAATTTTAAACAAGAATTCAGATTCAAACGAAGTTCTCCAAAATAACCACTTTTTGTCAATGTAAATATTCGGTCCAATTGATATTTATTACTAATATTTCAGTTTGATAGTTAACTTAAAAAAATACCTGAGGTTTTTGAAAATATCTGTAGACTGCCACAAGCAGAGAAATGACTGTCTCGTTGTCAGGGAGGTGAAAGTACGAGATTTGAATGGACTTTGAAGTCTTGTATGAGTGTAATGAGGAAAATTCCTTTTGCCGTCGATCTTCACAACAACCTCTATTCTGGTCGAGAGGCTTACATTTCTGTTACTGACAAATTTGGACTTGGACGGATACAGTCTGTCGCCAGTCGCCCACGACAAATTGACTTTGTCGACTTTTTATTCTACTTCAAAGGTATCAAGGTCTGCTACCGACAAGGTTGGGCCGTTTATAAGAAACGACCTGCACGTCGCGTCGGTTGCCTCAATATATTTACCTCTTTATCGAGTGGAGAGGAATCAAGGACACTCGTTGTTGTTGTATTTTTAGAATGCAGCTCTGTCTCTCCCGCCTAACATGTATTTGTTACCTCCCCCCCTCCCACACACCGATTTAATGGCCCAGCTGTCAAAGTGTCAATTACGTCATAGATGATATATTTGACTTTGGATAATTTTGGGTCTCGTATTATCTATACATATTACATTGACATAGATTTGTGTGAAGTAGGGCTATGTTCGGCGTTGGATAATGTTGGAGCCTCGTTAGTTCTGTATTTTAATACAAAAGCCGTGTTTTATTCTTCCACATTTAATTGATTTCAAAAGCGCTTTCGCCAGTTAACGCATCATCAGTTAGATCATTAGATGATGCCTTACCGGCAATAGCGCTTTCGTAATAAATTAAATGTGGAAGAATAAAAAGTGTCTTTTATACTAAACCTGCTCACTTCCATCAAGACTACAAAGCAGAAAAAGTTCTGTATTTTTCATACACTTTACATTGACATAGATTTGTGTGAAGTATGGCTATGTTCGGCTATGGATTATTTTGGGCTTCATTAGTACCGTATTACCCATACACTTTAAATGGACATAGACTTGTGTGAAGTAGGACTATGATCGGCTTTTGATTACTTTGGGTTACATTAGTCCCGTATTATCCATACACTTTAAATGGACGATTGTAGGACTGTAGGTCCACGCCTAGTTTGACGAGGGTGGCTGACGTCACTTTTCTGCAGGGTAGGACAGTTAGTCCACGCCGATACCTGTGAACTAACTGTCCTACTTTTCAAAACTGACCTGGCCGTGCATTAGTTTTTCTACCTGCACTTATTCTTTATTTTGGTCAGTGATGCTTCCACTACATTCGCACAGCGTACTGCTAAAGCAGCAAATATTAACAACAGTTTATTCAAGCTATCACATATGAAGTGGATTACTAATAGCGATTATATCCTAACGAATTCCATACAGCATTATATTACGATCTGATTAATTTGGTTGGCATTGTCCTAATGAATCATAAACATCTACAGTAAGTTTGTATTAGTCATTTCTTATATTGGACCATCGTTTATATAATACTGTATATACCAGTAGACACTATAATCGTTACAGACATTCGAAATGGCGTAACTAACCTGACTTTATTTTATGTATAAAATTTCGTTTCATTCTTTTTGCAGCTGTCTTATGTAGTGTACTGAAAATTATTTAGCATATATAGAGTTTAGATCTCGAAACATCCATTCAAGTGCTACAGTGTGAGTACGACGATCCCTTTATCAACCCCTCGTCAAAAGAAACCCGTGAGTCGGACAGTGGGTCAGAGGCCGGGACCGTGGACCTACTGTCCACCCCTTAAGAAGTAGGTAAGAAATGCTTCCGGCAGTTTTATGACGTGGACCTACAGTCCGTTTACCTAAATGGACATATACTTGTATGAAGTAAGGCTATGTTCGGCCTTGGATAATTTTGGGCCTCATTAGTTCCGTATTATCCATACACTTTAAATGGACATAGACTTGTGTGAAGTAGGGCTATGTTCGGCTTTGGATAATTTTGGGCCTTATTAGTCCTGTATTATCCATACACTTTAAATGGACATAGACTTGTGTGAAGTAGGGCTATGTTCGGCTTTGGATAATTTTGGACCTCATTAGTTCCGTATTATCCATACACTTTAAATGGACATAGACTTGTGTGAAGTAGGGCTATGTTCGGCTTTGGATAATTTTGGACCTCATTAGTTCCGTATTATCCATCCATACACTTTAAATGGACATAGACTTGTGTGAAGTAGGGCTATGTTCGTCTTTGGATAATTTTGGGCCTTATTAGTCCTGTATTATCCATACACTTTAAATTGACAGAGATTTGTGTGAAGTCCGGGGACTCCTTTAAGAATTATTTTATTTTAGCGAACAGAAAAAGAGTTCGCTAAGAAGCTCACATAAACAGCTGTTGAAAGTGCTATTAAAAGGACAGGCCTAATACTACATTATAGAGAACCGTACGCAACGCTTTTAAGTATGAATATGTTGATATAAGAAGATATAACCATAAAAGGATGGAATTTCGTACATAAAACATAGCAAAGTACAACGAATTAATAAAGCTTTCATTTAGCCTTTCAACAATATTTTCCTTGCTGACATCAATAAGACTACAAGTTAAAGTTTCCAGAAGTTGTAAAAAGAAAAGATGGTTTTGCCGTAATGGATTTGCTTTTACGACTTCCACATGACGACTAAATATGAATAGCTCGTTTCAGTTTTGATCCGACCATTATCTGATTGTGATTGATAGACAACAATGAATTGGCGCATGATTGCTCAATAAAGACCGATACAATAGCTGATTAGTGCAAACAGTCTTATTAATACCCTATTATAGCATTTATAACTCTATTTTGGGCGGCGTTTAAACCTTCTACAGCTCTCTGTTTCCGCATTACTATTTTAACTGCCTATATTCATTGTGTATTACGCAAAGAATGTTCTGTCTTTAGTGTAAACAACAGAAAATTATTTCAAATAAATACTATAAACAGTTAAGGTTTTTAAATAATTATAAAGTACGCGTTTAAATGTCTTGGGAACTTCTTGCAAACTGTAAAATGTTTTTCTCAACATGCTACTTTTGTCCGAAGTAACTCTTAATTCTGCCATATAAGTTTATATTACGCTTATATAAAAAAGCACAGAGTGAAATTAAGAGTACATTATCAATTAAAATTGTTAGCTGAATATGATTGGCATATTTATGACGCTACGTGAGCAGAAATATTAATGCCACCTTTTTGGATTTTGAGACCCAAGACAATCCACAAGACCCTATACTGCAGATGAAAATCCTGAAGATTACATATATCCTACAAATGTATGCCGTATCCAACTCGAAGCTTATAATACCGTTGTAAACCGCTCTGTGTATCCTGCAAGACAAAATGAGAGAGAGGCCTCACAGTTTATAGTGAAGGTGGCAGAGGCGACTGAAGTAGGAATGTTACCGAGATATACAAAACAACAGATTGTGCGGAACGAGAGTGTTGTAAACATGAGAAACCACTCTGGTGGCTCTCATGTAACCTGTAAGACACTCACACACTCTATGTACCCTAATCTGTAAACATAACGAGACTGGACTGGGGACATTATTCTTCTTATACATAATAAACAGATTGTGCTGAGACGAGAGTGTTGTAAACATGAGAAACCACTCTGGTGGCTCTCATGTAACCTGTAAGACACTCACACACTCTATGTACCCTAATCTGTAAACATAACGAGACTGGACTGGGGACATTATTCTTCTTATACATAATAAACAGATTTTGCTGAGACGAGAGTGTTGTAAACAGAAGAAACCACTCCGGTGACCCTCATGTAACCTGTAAGTCACTCATACACTCTTATGTTCCCTAATCTGTAAACATAACGAGACTGGAGTGGGGACATTATCCTAGAGATACATAACCAACAGATTGTGCGGAGACGAGAGTGTTGTAAACAGAAGAAACCACTCTGGTGACTCTCATGTAACCTGTAAGACACTCACACACTCTATGTACCCTAATCTGTAAACACAACGAGACTGGAGTGGGAACATTATTCTTCTTATACATAACCAACAGATTGTGCGGAGACGAGAGTGTTGTAAACAGAAGAAACCACTCTGGTGACTCTCATGTAACCTGTAAGACACTCACACACTCTATGTACCCTAATCTGTAAACATAACGAGACTGGAGTGGGGACATTAACCTAGAGGTACATAACCAACAGATTGTGCGGAGACGAGAGTGTTGTAAACAGAAGAAACCACTCTGGTGACTCTCATGTAACCTGTAAGACACTCACACACTCTATGTACCCTAATCTGTAAACACAACGAGACTGGAGTGGGAACATTAACCTAGAGATACATAACCAACAGATTGTGCGGAGACGAGAGTGTTGTAAACATGAGAAACCACTCTGGTGGCTCTCATGTAACCTGTAAGACACTCACACACTCTATGTACCCTAATCTGTAAACATAACGAGACTGGACTGGGGACATTATTCTTCTTATACATAATAAACAGATTGTGCTGAGACGAGAGTGTTGTAAACAGAAGAAACCACTCTGGTGACTCTCATGTAACCTGTAAGACACTCACACACTCTATGTACCCTAATCTGTAAACACAACGAGACTGGAGTGGGAACATTAACCTAGAGATACATAACCAACAGATTGTGCTGAGACGAGAGTGTTGTAAACAGAAGAAACCACTCCGGTGGCTCTCATGTAACCTGTAAGACACTCACACACTCTATGTACTCTAATCTGTAAACACAACGAGACTGGAGTGGGAACATTAACCTAGAGATACATAACCAACAGATTGTGCGGAGACGAGAGTGTTGTAAAGAAGAAACCACTCTGGTGACTCTCATGTAACCTGTAAGACACTCACACACTCTATGTACCCTAATCTGTAAACACAACGAGACTGGAGTGGGAACATTAACCTAGAGATACATAACCAACAGATTGTGCGGAGACGAGAGTGTTGTAAACATGAGAAACCACTCTGGTGGCTCTCATGTAACCTGTAAGACACTCACACACTCTATGTACCCTAATCTGTAAACATAACGAGACTGGACTGGGGACATTATTCTTCTTATACATAATAAACAGATTGTGCTGAGACGAGAGTGTTGTAAACAGAAGAAACCACTCCGGTGGCTCTCATGTAACCTGTAAGACACTCACACACTCTATGTACCCTAATCTGTAAACACAACGAGACTGGAGTGGGAACATTAACCTAGAGATACATAACCAACAGATTGTGCGGAGACGAGAGTGTTGTAAACAGAAGAAACCACTCCAATGGCTCTCATGTAACCTGTAAGACACTCACACACTCTATGTACCCTAATCTGTAAACACAACGAGACTGGAGTGGGAACATTAACCTAGAGATACATAACCAACAGATTGTGCGGAGACAAGAGTGTTGTAAACAGAAGAAACCACTCCGGTGGCTCTCATGTAACCGGTAAGACACTCGCACACTCTGTTTCCTAATCTGTAAACAATGCACTCAACTGTTTAGAGGGAAGGTCACTTCGACATCTGACTCAAGCCTTTCTGCCATTTGCGCGTCTTTGAATAGTGTATTCTGTTTTAATTAATAAGTACGAAATACGGGATTATTGTATACAATGTTAGTTTTTTATATTTGGTTGACAACATTTATATTAAATTTATGTCAAGGGGGTTAGTTGGTCTTCTCTCACCGTTCTACCAAGCTTTTTTTATTGATTTGTAGAGTAAACATGATACTTATTTTGTAATAACTTTCATAATAAATCAAGGTTTTCATACAATGAGTCACATATTTACGTACATGTAAATGCTTATAAGCACTAAACATTAAACAAACAAAACAAGTCTGTAAATGGCTGCAAAAATTGATATTTTTTCTCGTAGATTTATATAACTTTATCCATAATCGGAAATAATGCAATTATCGTATTACAATTACGATTCTCAACAATGTATCATCAATGATCAGAGTCTGTATTTCGTTAATATTAAAGGGTTATTGTTACATAATTTCTTCCAAACCCAGTGATGGGTTTTAATAATATCATAAATAAAGATATGGGTAATATGTCGTGCAGAAGACAAAATCATCATTTTGAAAACACGCCTGAAAAGGTAATCATGTTGTATTAATAAAATGAAATATTGCCTAGTGTTGGATTTTGTTAAGTTTACATTCGTTTTTATAATGGGTCACAATTTCGGGTTTACCAATATTCCTATTCTCACAGATCCTAGAGGAAGTAATTGAATGTGAGATACGTATTCAGAGAACAGTTTTAAAAGATTAAAAAAAATAAATTTATAAAAGTTGAAATAATGTTTTTTTAGTCTCATTGTTTACACTTCATGCGGAGAGTGTGACTACGTTATTGATATGAACAACAATGAGAATTTGTATTGCAGTGTTCCCAGTGGTAGCCGTTGAACTGTTGAACACTCCCAGGAGTGTAGACAGGGCAAAGGGCAAGGCCAAGTCTGGCTCTATCTGCAACGGTCGTAAATCCTAATAGAGTTGTCATACCTCAGGGAGTGGGTTTATTTGGTCTGAGTGAAACCGGCATTCAATTAATTGCGGTTTACTCAGTCCGTGTGGACTGAGCTGTATTGTTCTTAGGTGTTTCTCGCAAAATGTTTTGATTTTGGAAATAAAGTATGCAGGATTGTATGTAACAAGTCAATGAGTATAGTAACTGTTCACTGTCCACTGTTTCTTGGAATCAAAAGCCAAATTTTCAATCAGCTCGTAATCCGGTTTTCGTTAAATCGATGAACTGTTTGTTCATTTCGATCATCAGCCGCTATAGTATTGATGATGCTAAAATATGGGACGTATAAAAAGGGCTAAAACTAGTGAACTATTACATTTTTGCAGGTCATATGTGTTAGCATTATAAAACCAAGTAAAAGCTAAATCGGCGTCAACCGATGTCATGAAGACACGGCCAAATTGGCAAACTTTGAGTCTCTTGGCAATTTTTGTTCACTCACTGTCAGTCCATAATTATTTTGTAGGAATGTCAGTTTGAGTGATTGATTGTGTAACTCGAAAGTGCGATTCAGCCTCCCCTTAGTTTTCACCACTGTACGTTTTTACGCGTGTCGGTTCCTGATTTAATATAAAAACAGTGTACGAGTATACGATTTAAAAAGTTAGTTCTGGAAGTTCCAATGGACGAGGTTTTGGTCTGTGTTAGAGATAGTTGTAGTTCTTCAAATTCTGCCTGTGACAGTAGCTCTTTTAATTCAGTGTCATTGACCTTACGCTGTTAACACCACAATTAAAGAAATGTCTCTGAATTCGTATTCAGGTTATTAATATGTGAAACTTAACAATCTGTTTAGTCCATCACAAGGTGTTATTGAAATTATCAAGTCAAATATATCTTCCGTTATTTTGATTGGAGGTAACGAAATATCTGTAAGTTTGTGGTGGACATTGTCGATTGACGAAATCGCAGTTCTTAAATTATATAAAGTAAAGTAAAATGTAATGTCTTATTTTACCACTAGGGCTAAGAAGCCCTTCTGTAACACTTAACCTGGGGACCAACGGCAGGTGACTTCCGACCACCACCAATGGCCGGGCAGGCGGTCTGCTTGCAAGGAGAGGATCTGTATTGTTCAGTTTTATTATAATTGTTAAAGAACGTCCCAAATTTAAATAAAACATTAATTGTTCATTACCAAAAATGCTAGTTACTAAAGGGTAATTTTCGTTCCAACGACATGAATCAATAAGGAAGCAATCTTCAGACGAGCAGAAACTGTGATTAGTGCGCTTTTATCTATGATTGCTCGTTAATAAACGAGCTCATTCCAGTCTATGAACATTGTAAGAATTAAAAGATTTTAATTTAACTTCAAATGCTAATTTAATCAACTGCTACTAACTGTTTCTGCTTGTCTGAAATGTTCGAGAATTAATTTGCTTAAATTGCCCCAACGTGGAAAGTTATGTAGTTTTGCGAAAGTTAAATTTAGTGGAACTATAATCGCAACATTACTTGTTCATCTTACAGTATAGTTATTATAAAAAATTCGATCAACATTCAAGTACATACAATATATTTAATAATGTTATATTATATGTGGACAACCCTGTTGAATCTGAACAGTCACTGACTAACTACCTTATAAATTTATTTCTTAGGTCCAACATGTTTATATACAACATGTTTAACTTTCCAAATTTGAACCAGGAAAAAATATTAAGCAGTCTAAAAAAAGAACGTACGTTGTAACGTTTTTGCAACTGAAAAACCAGCGTCGTTATTAAGGGGTGAACCTTTTAAGGTCGGATTTGAGCCGTTGTGTTTTTAATTTGATATACTGTTTGGCCTATGCTCTCTTTTAAGATTTTTTCTGACCCCTTCCCCCTTGATATGACAGAAAACTTAAAGTGAATTCAAAAAGTAAATGTCCAGCTGGGTACAGTAATGATGTACGAAGTGTTATTACTTTATCTGTAATACTCGTAGTTCAGAAATTATTAAGCTTTGATGGACGTATGAACACCATGTATATTGAATTAGTGTTGATTATTTCAACTTTTTTAATTTGTACACTATTTTGGTGCATATTAGATAGTGTGTTAAAGACGAAATGTCTTAATTTTTATTTAAAAATTGGTTAGATCGACGCAAGTTTTTAAGTCTCTAATTTTTGGAGATTACGAACAGATATATTTGTACAATTGTAATTTAGTTGATTTTTACTTTCTCCCGTTTAATGACAGCTTTTTTATCTCAAAGTCCGGTTTCCTTGCCTGTGTATAGACATCGCCTCCATAAATCCCAAACGTATTTACTACAGCGTGGGTTAAGTAGGTTAACTCTTTTGCGTTATCACAAAGCCGTCAGCCAGACCTTGACTTGACGGCAGGCTGTCGCACTGTGTAGCCGCAGAGAGATAAACCGTCGTGTAAGTAGTGCGGAGTCACGATTATCCGGTGCTCGATAATTCGGACTGATAAACAAAACCTCTCCCTTGTGTTCTCACCAAGGGGGATAAGCCGTCAGCTAGACCTTGACTTGACGGCAGGCTGTCGCACTGTGTAGCCGCAGAGAGATAAACCGTCGTGTAAGTAGTGCGGAGTCACGATTATCCGGTGCTCGATAATTCGGACTGATAAACAAAACCTCTCCCTTATGTTCTCACCAAGGGGGATAAGCCGTCAGCTAGACCTTGACTTGACGGCAGGCTGTCGCACTGTGTGACGTGCGGAGTCACGATTATCCAGTACCCGATAATTCGGACTGCACTGTGTAAGCCGTCAGCTAGACCTTGACTTGATGTTAGGCTGTCGCACTGTGTAGCCGCAGAGAGACCGTCAGTAGTAAAAGTGTGAGTAGTGTCAGCTAGAGTATATGTGCTCGGAGCTCGATAATTCGGACTGATAAACAAAACCTCTCCCTTCTGTTCTCACCAAGGGGGATAAGCCGTCAGCTAGACCTTGACTTGACGGCAGGCTGTCGCACTGTGTAGCCGCAGAGAGATAAACCGTCGTGTAAGTAGTGCGGAGTCACGATTATCCGGTACCCGATAATTCGGACTGATAAACAAACTCTCTCTTGTGTTACCAAGGGAGATAAGCCGTCAGCTAGACCTTGACTTGACGTTAGGCTGTTGCATTGTGTAGCCGCAGAGAGATAAACTGCCGTATAAGTAGTGACGATTATCCGGTGCTCGATAATTCGGACTGATAAACAAAGCCTCTCTCTTGTGTTATTATCGTGTAAGTAGTGCGGAGTTACGATATCCGAGACTCGATAATTCGGACTGATAAACAAAGCCTCTCTCTTGTGTTATCGTGTAACTAGTGCGGAGTTACGATATCCGAGACTCGATAATTCAGACTGATAAACAAAACCGAGTAATCAAAGCCGGCGCGACGTGTCGTGGGGGTGTAGACAGATTTAGATCGTCCCAGGTAACTATTGATTACATCAGAGTCAGTGTCCTGACCCTCTGTGGATTGAATTTCATACGATATAAAATACCGTACGTTTTTAAACGGAATTATTGGATTTTGTAATAAAATAAAGTGTGGATAAGATTGCCTTTGTAATGTTTTCTATTTATTTTTATTCGTGTTGGGATCTCGATTATCCGGACCTTGATTATTTGTATTGTCCTATGGGATTCCACACCCCCTTCAATCATATGACAGAAGATAGCATCAATAGTTATACTTAAGTACAAGTAAATGTTTTAAATAATACAGGAAAATTTTAAAATTCAAATTTTTAAAACCTAAATAAAATTTTTGACAATTATAATAATTCATTGAAGGTGGAGCTCTCCTTATGGAAAAAAACAATTTTCTATAAAAAAACTCACAAGTGTCAAATAATTTAAATTTTTTCACGCGAGGCCTTTCGACATCTAAGATCGGTTAACACACAAACGCGATTATATTTGTATATAATAGTATATATACTTGATATAGTATAAGATTCGTGTGACCACTTTTGAAACCAAGGTGGACACTATGTACAGAGATTGAAATAAACATTACAGTGGATGTCGTTATGTGAGGTTTTGCAAAGGATTAGCTGTAATTCTGTCTATACAATAATAGACTGTAATAATACAGTCCCTCTTTATCTGTACAATAATAAGTTCAACACTTGTTTTCCAGAAAGCAGAAGAAGCCAATGTTATGACATGTCTTTGTGGTAGCCTGGTGACATAGTTCTGTAGTCCAGCTACTCAGGTGCCATAAAAGGCTGGTTTGAAGCTAGGGAGTATTGGATTTGTTCTTCCTGTCACTTGACGTCTATGCTAACAGATGCGATACCCAAAGTCTTCTATGAGTGACAAAGCCATTTTAAAAACAACAAGGCGTAACGAAGCGGAGTCCTGAACCTTCGTGTTCGTTCTTTGTAAAACTGTAGAGCCTCTTTGGTTGGAATTGGTTATTGGGTTATTTATTATTGGTCAGTCTAACAAGTGAAGGTTTGGATTTAGTCAGGTTCAGTGCTACACGGGGAAAAAGTTCTTCTCCAATTGTATAATATATTAGAAATAAGGTGAATAATATTGATACATTGGAAGAAACAAAAATGCCGTACTTTTCAGTGTTGATGGTACACTGAAGAGAATCGAGAAGGCAGCAATAATGGTGCCGGGATACATGTCAGTAGTCACATTCATATTTGTCTCCATCAGTCGTCCTATTGTTCACAAATGATGTGTCATTCAGCGGATTTGTAACGCGCAGTTGTGCTTGTCTACACCGAGTCGTCTTGTCTTGAATGATGAGTACACCATACAGTAGTGTAGCTATTTCACAGGGCTACGTCCCTCCCCCCTCACTTGCTAAGTGTTTCAAGCCTATGTGCAACACCTACGTACTCAAGCAGGCCTGTGCATTTTGAGAGAAATTAGATTTGTTTTACTTTTAGCAAATACCATTCATTAGTGTAATAGTATCTCAATAAAGAAGTGGCAAATACGGTACTATTATAGTTTTACTTAATACCCGAACCATTGGTATTCCAGACTCGGAAATAATAGTAGGCCATTAATATCCAGTTACCAATGTTGACTTCTATCCCCACACCAATCCGAAGGTAGGCTGAACGATTTCACAACCAGTGATACACCAGACGAGAGGAAAACGCAGTTTGGGGATTTCATATTGCCCCAGTGGAAATTCAGCATACATTGTTTTCTGTTGCCACAAGGAACTAAAAAAAATGAACCGAGAGAAAATTAAATGACCCTTCTGATTGTTCTGTCAGTGAGATGATAACACATGAGTGTTTCATCCGGAAAAAGTAGTCTGCAGTTAAGAGACTGCAAACTTCTCTAGCGTCCGACATTGAAGCCTGGAGAGTGAATACTCCGTATACAGAAGAGACATAGTTTAAAAAGGCGTGTGACTCAGTTTCATTCCAACCGAGTGGGTTCGTCTCTTTGAATATAGATCGCGCTGGTGTCGGCAAGTGCTGTGACTTGAAGCCGCTAGAGCTCAGCAGTAGTCAATTTCAGACACAGCGGATGGCATTGCGCCGCATACAAATTTCGCATTTTCGCTAATTTTGTGGTGCCTCTCAACCATTTCCACAGGTCAGACATTTAATCTTGAGAACGAAGCCTGGAGAGTACATACTCCGTATATACACAAGCCATCGTTTAGGGAGGCATGTGTCCTCAGTTCCATTCCAACCAAAAGGGTTCGTCTCTTTGAACCTAGATCGCGCTGGTGTCGGCCAGTGCTGTGACTCGATGCCGCTAGAGTTCAGCAGTAGTCAATTTCCGACACGGCAGATAGCATTGCGCCGCATACAAATTTCGCATTTTCGCAAATTTGATGGTGTCTCCAACCATATCCACAGGTCAGACATTTAATCTTGAGAACGACTCAGAAGGATTGCAACCTTTCAAGAGTTGTTCCCCATAAAACCGATGTTAAACCTCGTGCACTTTTTACGTCCTTGTTCTTGATCATAGCGTTAGGGAAGATGTCTCATTTTGAATATTTTATTTATACGCAAGGATATATGCTACAGACTTGAAATTTGGCATAATTCTACCATAGCGCATGTAACCCCTAGAAAACACCCAATAGTAGAAAATTCTACATTGAAATTACTCTAAGAAATCGTAAGAGCTGATGGGTGCAGTCTTTTCTCCCTAGCACTGTATCGCCTAAACCATAGGACGTAGCTTAAATCTGACAGCAGAATCATCCTTCAATATTAAATTTCCGTCAAGAAAGGTCCAGTCACGTGTTATCTTATCTCTAACGGTTCAGCCACAAAACGCCCTTGTAGTCAAAACTTTGGTTAAATCCGGAACATTCAATAAGAGACTTCTACTTTTAACACCCAGTTCCTAATCTAATTTCCGGACCTAACCTGTTACCAAATTGCGCTTATCCCCGGATTTAGAAATAACCCCATTTAGTAGCGCCTGGGGTTACCCCATTTAGCGCCCCAGCGAGCCGAATTCGAGTTAAATTATATATTTACTGAAGGGTATTAGATTTTTTCGGAATAACTAATATAAATATTGTAAAAACTTAAATACGTATTAATTATATCTTTAAAATGAGATATCTTCTATAGTTTTAAGAGTACGTACAAATAAGAGCGTAAAAGAGCAAATGGTTTACGGTACGAAAATCAAAATTGCCGGCACTACAACCTGCTCTTATGCTCTTCACTTTTTCAAACACTCGTCTTTTCCTAAAGACCCTACAAAAGTCAATGCTATGAGTTAAATTTTGTTAACTTTTGTTTGAATGGAAATAGAATATTCATGATAGTTTACTCATTGGCAAAACGCAAAATACTGTCGTCGATAAATCTCACTTGACAGTCACTCAGATAAACATGACACTATCTTTCGATTTCCAAGTCAAGTGGTGTGTTTTCCCTTTGGTTTTTTTTTTTTTCAGAAATAAAGATTGTATGTTTTAGTTCAACATTACGTAATACCATCGTAGCGAACTTGCTGCCGCTTGTTATAAGAATTACACTTCCGTTGTGCGATTCATCGGAAGCGGTGCTTCGTGCACATTACATTCGAAATGTTCCCGTTTTACGCTCTTTGCGGTTATGTAGTTGTGTAACATCAATTTAAATCTATTTTGGGTTGCTGGGGGTCTAGGGAATAAAGTCGGTAGTCCGAAATACTATTTCCGAATCTCATGTAACGTGCAACAGAAAAGGGAAAAAGGAAAAGTATCAAAGCCACTTACCCCATTCAAATTTTCCGTTACTGACTGTCTTAAAAATATTGGCTATTTATTTTTTCATCAGTGCTACTACTAATTTTTTGTTTAAATTTTGTTTTTTATGATGAAATGATTGTGCATTAAACAGACATTTTCCGCATATTTGCCATTGTTCAGTGATACAAAAAAATCCGTAACACTACGTTTCAAGATCTGCTATTTAATCTCTTCTTCAGGTAACCTGACTAACAGGTAAAACGACAAAATAATTATTAAAACGAACTACGGAATACAGGTCAACACTCGCCGGCCAACCAAATAGAACTGAACCAATCATTTCTGGTATGTTTTGTTTACTTTAGTTTAGTTTAGTAATTTACCTGAAGAAGAGATCAGATTGCAGATCTCGAAACGTAGTGTTAATGATTCTTTTGTATCAATGAACGACGGAAAATGTTTGGACAATTCCTGTTTCGTTCGATTCCATTAAAGTTGTTACACAAAAGTTCGGAACATTTCTTCAAGATCGGTTGTAGGGATTTTTACATAAATTGAGCAATGATGAGAATACACGCAATACTATTCATATATCGTTGTTGTTACTCCCAATCCTCGAAAAATTAAAATAGAAATACACATATAATGAAAAGATTCTAAATTATATTTGCGATTACACACAAATATTATTGGACTCTGGCCTGTTAGACTATACATACAGTAGTAATAACGTAACTTATATTTTTATATTTCTATTTATCCTCATAAGGTAATTCTTGAATAAGGATTGTTCTTACCATGTGAATAGATAATTTAGAGTCCGGTATGAGACATAGAGTTTTTATAAGTGAAACTCCAATGCTGAAAGTAAATAAAAAGAATTTTGTTTTAAAGAAAAAGAGGGCTGTAAAATAATCCCCTCTTCAACTTTACCTCAGTATTTAGTTCTCTGTAAGAACTCTCGTGCCCTCCCCCTCCCCCCCCCCTGTAGTCACGCTACTATCCCATGTGACAGGACGACCACAAAACACTGTTACCAAGGGAAATCACTGTCTGTGACATAAACATCTGGTCGTGCCCCCCCCCCCCCCCAAGATTCGCTACTGTCAGACAGTCCCGTGTGGCAGGTCGACCACAACACACTTTTAGCAAGTGAAATCACTCAGTCTGCGACACAAACATCCTGTCGTGCCCCTCAAGGTCGGGGACTCTATGGTTTATGTAGGCGGCCATTTCTGTAAGAACCCTCGTGCGCCCCTCTAGTCACGTCACTGTCAGACAGTCCCGTGTGGCAGGTCAACCACAACACACTTTTAGCAAGTGAAATCACTCAGTCTGCGACACAAACATCCTGTCGTGCCCCTCAAGGTCGGGGACTCTATGGTTTATGTAGGCGGCCATTTCTGTAAGAACCCTCGTGCGCCCCTCTAGTTACGTCACTGGCAGACAGTCCCGTGTGGCAGGTCGACCACAACACACTTTTTAGCAAGTGAAATCACTCAGTCTGCGACACAAACATCCTGTCGTGCCCCTCAAGGTCGGGGACTCTATGGTTTATGTAGGCAGCCATTTCTTAGTCAGCGAACCTTCAGTTAATCAGTGCGCCGATCGTTTGTTTTATTCACATCGTAAAATCTGAAAATCTTTCGACTCTCCCAAACGCGATCTCAACCAATGGCGTAGCCAGATGTCTTATGACGCAATGCCGATATAAACCAATGCTGGCAGTGAGCTTGCAAATCTTTGAAATGTTAGTGATGGCTGTCCTACGGTATAAGTTATGTTAAATTTATTTGTAAATTTAGAATTCCTAGTAATGTATTTTTAGAAATTGTATTTAGTCTTCAAAAACTCCCATTTTCTTAAGCACATGCCTTTGTTCTAAGCTACTGATTTTCAAAAGATATTTCTAAAAAGTAAGAAACAGTGTTAAAATGTGAAGAATAAGCCAATGTTTTGAACGCTACCTCATGTTAGTCAGTTCAGCCACCGATCATTAATCTTGCCCACGTCTGTTTTCACCTCCAGCTTTGTATTGTTAGCGACTCCTGTACCCCAAGTACTGCTTGGGTCATTTATAAGTCTTTTTATTCAGGTAGAAATATTGATTTTTGTAAAATACAGCAGCTGTTGGGAGTACCACAAGGGTACGATCTCGGCCTTGTCTTATTCATTTTGCCTAATTGATCCAATTGGATGCACCAGCAATGTTTAGCAATTTTAGAGTTTTCTACTAACCCTTTTCTCGTATTGTCTTTATCTTCACATCCAGCTTTGTATTGAGAACGACTCCCTAAGTACTGCTTGGGACATTTATATGTCTTTATATTCAGGTAGAAATTTTGATTTTGTAGAATACAGCAGCTGTTGGGAGTGTCACAAGGGTACGATCTCGGCCTTGTCTTATTTCTTTTGTCTAATGTTGCAATTTTAGAGTTTTCTATTAACCCTTTTCTCGATTTTTCTTTATCTTTGACTCACTTTTAGTGGTCTTTATCACAAGACCATTTTATACTCTTTTTGAGTCCTACCTGCCATTTTTGGATTCATGGATTGGAGCCTTTGGCTGTGTTTTGGGTTTAAAAGCAGTTGTAATATTGTATTTTCTACCTACCCTTCTATATTTTTAATAATACCGTCATCAACGTACATTTTTGTGTGTGTTCGTTTTGGACTGGGATATTTTCTAATATTTCTTTTTCACTTATTTAACTCGACAGAGGGTATCCATTTTCTTATGTGTTATTATAAGATGGAAGTTGGTGCTTTCGTGTTTCTCTTTTCTCTCGGCTGTACAAGCTGTATCAATACTAAAGTAAATCAATACAAAGTGTATTAATACTAAAGTAAATTTATAAAGAATTACAGGTCATGCTAATTTGTATTTTTAAGATTTCAGAAAACCATTTTACTTACGTACTGCACAGTAATAATCATTCCTAAGACTGTTAACGCCAAGAAAAGAATTCAGGACGCCTCTTTGTTCATTACCAGCGAAACAACAGTTCTTTGTCTCAAGATTTTAGCACTGTTTTATCTGTTTGAATGAAGTCCTTTGTGTTACTTCTGACCTTACTGGTTACGAGGTACCGTCCTTAAAACTCGGCGTTAAAGCGGATTTTGCATCACATTCTGATGCCACTGTTGCATCCGTTTTTCTTGAACCTCCTCCTCAAATATTCTACGACTTCTTGACCTCCAATATAAATTTACATTCAACATTAATAGAGTTGGATATAATCCTCTCTGTAGCAGATGTTCACTCAATATACTGTATTGTCGTTTCTCTACAAAATTAAATTCCCAATTACAAGTTTTTTTTTTTTTTTTTAAAATAAAAACTTACTTTAATTTTTTTATATCGGTATATTTGTCCACAGAGCACAAATATATAGTGTAAATATATCCAAGAGTAAAACCCAATTTGTCTTCTATCTAGATCATTTTGAACCTCTCAGAAGGAGGAGGGTTTAAAACACCTCTCGTTTAGGGTGACCAGAAGCCCTCCTTTGTAATGTTTGTCCTCCTTGCTTTTGAAAATTATGTAAAATGTCTGGCTTTTTTGAGAACTCTTAAATGTTCGAAAATTTCAACATCACATTAAAAAATTCTTTAGATTTCCGAAGACCCGAAGATAGACCATGAAAGGTTTTTGCAGTGCACCATTATGCCATGGCATGTGAACTGCTGTTAGATTCAATTGTATGTTGAGTGTTGTCTTTAGTGTCTCTGACTCACTGTTGTTTCTATCCGCTCAGCTGCACTGACGCTACTACCCCTCGATTTTCTATTTAATTTATGTATTATGAATGATAGGTTAATTTTGTTATAACAAATTATATATTTTTCTGTTATAGTGATACTGTCTGATATATGTCTGTTAGTACAGCTTGCTAATAATGCAATGAATTAATTTCAAATCATTAAAAAAACCTTCGTAAGTATAATTCTAAAAATTTGGGTTAAAATCAGTTCTAATGTGTAAAGATAAAATTATAAATATTTCATTCAATCTTACGCGACATACAAATTACGTAACAGTCTCATAAGATAAGACTTATCCATCAATATATTCTTTAATATTAAATGTTTCGATTTTTGTACCAAAATAAATTCAATTTGAGTTTTTTTTTGCATTTTAATATGCTTAAATGCATACAGTTTTTTAATAACGCATAAATGTTTTTTTCGCAAAGTTTATAAGATTATTTAATACTGTCCTCCTTTTTGCTTTAATGCCCTCCTTTTTCACCTCCAAAAGTCCTCCTTTTAGGAATTTCCGTGTTCACCCTGCACACGTCCCCCCATTGTATATAGCTGTTTGTATTGGTTCAAAGAGATGACCAAGTACAAACTCGTGTGCGGTAGTCAAGCACTGTTTGTAGTCTATTGCGTTTTCTGCATAGTTTGGCAGAGTTATCCATGTAGGCTCCTGTCTCACAATGAAAGTGTGGGGCTGGCCAGATGGCAGAAGACAGGGAAGACCGGTGTGGCCGGTGACCGTGACCTTGGGGGCGGGGGCTCGCCGCTTACACAACCGGTCACCGTGGCCTTGACAGACACACCCACTCAGGCGTTTGTAAACATTACCACTCGCCACACCACGCCGCTCAAGCCGATTGTCGGTCAGAAACTGGGGTATTGAAACTAGTTCCACACACACACTGTTTCCCCACCATTAATGAAGGCAACAAAATAACCATATGCCGTCCATGGTTGTAGAACGAAAACCCTATAGCCTACAAGGTGAGGCAGGCCGTCCGAGATGTATCATATCTTCTTCCTTTTAACAACCCCTATATTTCAACCTCAAAAAATTTGGGAAAATAATTTTTAACACCCAAACAACATGCAAGAAATTGATAGATTTAATGAAAGTCATACCTTGCTATTTTAAATTTGTCAAGTTTTACGAGTTCGAATATTTAAAAAATTATAAATGTGCTGAAAAGTGGCAACTGTAACATATTTTAAAAAAAGAGGGTGTCTTTGGTAACCTCGGATAAAATTTAGGATTTTCTAAAAATGTTAACAAGGTAACAGTAAAAAAAGCTGTAAAAGTGTACAACTTTGACCTTTTTGGCCACCCTGTATACAAGATAATTCGTAATACGAAATAATTTTTTTTCTAAACGATTATTGAATACTCTTGTTCTATATTTATTCTCGTATTTGAAAATCTTTCAAAAATGCTCCCTAACCACTAAAAGTGCAATTTTTGGGGTATGATTGAGTGTTAAAAATTATTTTCTTGAATTCTTTGTGGTCGAAGTATGGGGGTTTTCGTGGTTCAGCCGTTGTATCTCACCCTGTAAAAGACTACAGAGGCTTGGAGTGAGAGAAAAAAACGTTAGCACATATTTTAAACTGTAGTGAGAGTGCTCTTGGCGCACTACAAAAATAGCACTCGTAATAATGGCATCAAATTCTATAAAGGCAACAGTCACATAACATTGTCAAAACATTTTGTTAAATAACCGATGCCTTGTCATTGTGCTCAGAAATATCGATGACAATTAGAAATGGAAAATGTGAGCGCCTTCAATTAGTTTGATACCACTTACTCGACGCGACTCTGTGAGTGGAGTAGTACTGTAATGTCGAAGCTAATAGGAGTACTCTATCACTGCATCAACAGCAATCTGCGACACAACATCCTGACCGCCTTCAATTAGTCTGATACCACTTGCTCGACGTGATGCTGTGACAGTACTATTGTCGAAGCTAATAGGGGTGCTCTATCACTGCTGAACAGCCTTCTGCGACACAACATCCTGACCGCCTTCAATTAGTTTGATACCACTTGCTCGACGTGATGCTGTGACAGTACTATTGTCGAAGCTAATAGGGGTGCTCTATCACTGCTGAACAGCCTTCTGCGACACAACATCCTGACCGCCTTCAATTAGTTTGATACCACTTGCTCTACGCGTCGCTGTGAGAGTAGTATTGTCGAAGCTAATAGGGGTGCTCTATCACTGCTGAACAGCCTTCTGCGACACAACATCCTGACCGCCTTCAATTAGTTTGATACCACTTGCTCTACGCGTCGCTGTGAGAGTAGTATTGTCGAAGCTAATAGGGGTGCTCTATCACTGCTGAACAGCCTTCTGCGACACAACATCCTGACCGCCTTCAATTAGTTTGATACAACTTGCTCTACGCGTCGCTGTGAGAGTAGTATTGTCGAAGCTAATAGGGGTGCTCTATCACTGCTGAACAGCCTTCTGCGACACAACATCCTGACCGCCTTCAATTAGTTTGATACCACTTGCTCTACGCGTCGCTGTGACAGTACTATTGTCGAAGCTAATAGGGGTGCTCTATCACTGCTGAACAGCCTTCTGCGACACAACATCCTGACCGCCTTCAATTAGTTTGATACCACTTGCTCTACGCGTCGCTGTGAGAGTAGTATTGTCGAAGCTAATAGGGGTGCTCTATCACTGCTGAACAGCCTTCTGCGACACAACATCCGTACAAGAGCCAATGAAGTAAGAGAGTAGCAGGACCTTGAGGATTTCATAACATGCTGTGGTGCAATTTATAGTCTATTAAATTTGTTTACTTACACTTCTGCATATTCACGTTTCTTAGTAAGGATTTTTTTTAAACAGTAACTGTTCCTATGTTATCGGCAATTTTTGTAACTTATCCTTTTTGCAACACCTCGTTTTCCAACATCTTCTGGTTTTAGGTAGATTTTGTATGCAAAATCAGTCTGTTGCATTCCATCTTCTTGGTAAAGCTTAAGGAATCTGTCTGTATAAAATTACCGAACATAAACCCCTACAGCCTAAAACCACCTCTTGTTCCAAAGTGTGTTATAATGTGGTGTGTAAAAAAACCAAAAGCCAAAACTAGTACAAAACTTTATCTTCTAATATCTCGCCTAAGTTCGTTGCCAATATAACTTAAAGGAAATTCACAACTCCATTTATTTATGGACCTTGGGTAAAAAAGTGGCCTGGAATACTTACAACATTTCTTAAACTGTTTGTGTCTTGAATAGTGCTTGAGATATCGACTACATGTAATCCCATAAGAAATAAATTATTAATACTTAGGCTGTCACAAACTTTACATGCTGCTTCTTACTAAGCCCTGACTATTTTTTATATTTCCAGTTTTTAACTTTAGTGGTCAGGTACTTTATAGTTGAGACTATTTTAATTTTTTTCAGTTTTCAACTTTATTGGTCAGGTACTTTATAGTTGGGACTATTTTTTATGTTTTTAGTTTTAAACTTTAGTGGTCAGCTACTTTATAGTTGGGACTATTTTGATGTTTCCAGTTTTTAACTTTAGTGGTCAGCTACTTTATAGTTGGGACTATTTTGATGTTTCCAGTTTTCAACTTTAGTGGTCAGCTACTTTATAGTTGGGACTATTTTTGATGTTTCCAGTTTTCAACTTTAGTGGTCAGCTACTTTATAGTTGGGACCATTTTGATGTTTCCAGTTTTCAACTTTAGTGGTCAGCTACTTTATAGTTGGGACTATTTTGATGTTTCCAGTTTTCAACTTTAGTGGTCACCTACTTTATAGCTGGGACTATGTTTTACCTGTATGTTTTCAGTTTTCAACTGTAGTGGTCACCTACTTTATAGTTGGGACTATTTTTTATGTATCCAGTTTTCAACTTTAGTGGTCAGAAACCTTTATAGTTCTGAAGTAACCCAATAATAGTGAATTCACAAACGCACAGCTCTTCCTCATAAAATGCAATATTTAATATTTTTCTAATATGGACCTACGTCCAGGTTATTTATTATGCAAATAAGGCATCAAACATAACATAATGAGCATACACATTTGAAATATTGTACTTTATTAAAGACAACATTTAGTTTAATTTTAAAACTTATATTTAATATTTATAAGTACACATACATAAGTATCTTTGAGTTTTGTTTTTCTCCTAAATTGTATTGTCACAGTAATAACATGGAGACAAGCTCTTGTATTCAAGTCAATGATTCATTGTTATAAAGGACAATGGAGACAATTGGTAGTGGCACATAATAATTTACGCTTTGATGGGATATTCTATTTGAATTGTTTTGATTTCTTAAGAATAGGACAGTGGCAGAATATTAATAACGTTATAAATTATTGTATAAGTCTGATTAAAATTATAGTACATAAGCTATGCTACAGACATTACATTGGGGTATTCATGCTAACATGTTAGTAAAATTAATTTTTTGGTGTCTTGTACAATGAGTGTTGTAGCTGGGGTACAAAAATGTAATTTATTACAATGAACCCAACTGAAAAGCATTACACTATCTTATTAACTGATTTTTATTTCTTTTTCCTTGAAGGGTTTCATTAATTAATTCAAATTATTGCTAAATGATCAACTTTAGATTATTGTGAATGTCAATCGGAATGAACTTGTACCATGAATATTGATCTCCTTGTATTTGATGCTAATGAAACTTGAAAACCATAATGTCTACCACTAGCAACCATTTAGTCACAGGTTAAGATTCGAGTACATGTAGAATAAATGTATAATAGAAATATTGTATAAAACAGTTCTAACACAATCAAAATTATGACATACTTCAGCTTCAATGTAAATTGCCATTTTCAGTCAAGAGACGTTAAACTGAAATTAACACGTTAAACGTTAATGAATGTGTAAGCTTGTGTATGAATGTGAATGTTCATGTTATTTAGGGCAAGAAATTAGTTGTCTCCCTGTGGACTTAAATATCTTTTGTGGTGCTGATAGTTCAGTGACATAATGCTCAAGGTGGTATGAGGAAGGTGGCTATTCTTGGTCAAGTTTCTGTAGAACAGACCTTGTTAGTGTTGTGTATCATACTTAATCATTGCCTCCTCCAAAGAAGGAAAATCTAGTACTGCTCCAGCCACTAACTGTCAAAGACAACATATGAACTGTGAAGGAAAGAGGACTTTTCCGGACGTTTGCCATTGCTCAGTGATATGAAAAATCACTGAACGATGGCAAATGCCTTCACAATCCGTCCTTCCTCATAAACAAACTTCGATGAACTTTAATGAACTTTGATTCCTTTAGGTCTAGATGTACTAAAAGTCTTTACTGTAGGAGCCCAATCCTCTAGAATTATCAAACTTTTTCAAGAAATAACAATAGAATTTTGTGTTTAATATTAGATCTCTGATTAGACGTGTTAGAGAACTATGCCAAGAATAATTTAATGTAAGCATTGAGAATTATGATGTTCCAATGTGAGTAAGTGACTTAGACATTACCGTGTGTGCAGGAACGTGGAGTATCTCCCAGACCAGACATTTGCACTTCTCTTCTACTACAAGCAGTGCGAGTGCGGGCAGTACCAACAGCAGCGGCAAGGACCCCACGGAGAGACGGAAGTCCGGGGACGATATCCTCAACCAGGCTCATAGTGTACAGTCTCCGCGCAAGTCTACACCTACCACCATCTTCGATGCGTTCAGACCCCGCTCAAAGTCTGACGCGTCCCGTGCCAAGAAACCCACCACGCTCATAGCTCAGATGAAAAATGTCGTGCAGGTTTGTCTATGGATTTGAAATTAAGAACGGTGAACTTTTTGTCTGTCGTTTAAAATTTTTTGTTGAAATTGCTGCACATATTTTGCAAAGTTTGATGGGGTTCTGTACTTGGATTTTTATACGTAATTTAGCTACGCAGGGAAGTGTTTATTCAATTTAAATTTTGAATTTAGCTCTATTACATCTTCCACTTAGTGCAGCGTCTGATCGTGCTTTTTAGATTATGTCTAAAATATTGTAGTCGGGTATATACTGAACTGTGGATCTGATGAGACAATCAGAACATCTCTTCAGCTAGATTACACTAGATGGCTATTGAGTAAATCAGACAGATCTTTTTTGTAGCCTAGGAGTCTCTAATGTTGAAACGATCCTGCACGAAAACAACCAAGAACTCATTGTGTTACTGAGAGTACGCTTTGAAGTGTTCATCACCAACTGGTTAAGTGGGTGGTCAATCATTGGTTTGTCTCCTATCTTGGTACCCTGGTTGATGCAGGAGTGCTCAAGAACACTTCAATCATGGTAAGAACTAAGTTTCAGTCTTGCTGGATATCTTCAGGTGGACATGAACACTGTCAGATCTTAGACGCTGTACTAAACGGAAGATGAAATAGAGCTAAACTCAACATTCACTTTATCTTTTATCTTCTGGTTTGTTTGTTGTCAAATTATTGTTTGTTGAGACATTGTGTCCTTATTGTGGTTACTAATTCAAAGAATTTGTATACCATGTAAATTTATTTTTTAAGGTCATTCAATAGTAGGTATAAACTGAGAGAGATTGTGCAACAATTAAATCATAATTTCCAGACGAAACAATAATAACGTTTCTCTTATAATAATAGTATGAGTAATATGAAATAAATAAGGTCTTTATTTATGTGACGATTCAATATTACATTACTGTCCATGTTAGTGGTGGGGTGATTGAGTTTTAAAAGTGCTTCTATTCGATTAGATTATTTTAAGAATTGAGTAAAATAATCAAAAAGAGTTGACCCACATCCTCCGTTTTCTGGATTAAAATGAACTGCAACATTCTTTAGAATCGATTTGGTTTTACCAGACATCAAATTAAAAAATAAACAGAAATTTCTGTACCTTGAGTTTGTATATATATATATGTAATATATAGAATAAAAAAGAATTAATTTTATTTGATGTTAAATAGAAAAAAAATCTATTTAAAATAAAAAAATAATTGTATTTTTGGAATTTTTACGAAACCGTTATTTGTATTATCACAAAAGAATGTACAGAATCAGTGATGATGAAATGCAGGTGATTTTTTACAAATTTATTAATATTTGATTAAGAGTTGATGAATTGTGAATCGATTCAAGCTGAAGAATCAATTCTTTTGAACTTGATTCTCCCATCACTAATACATCCCTACATTCTTGAACAAAGAAGATCTAACCGTTAGAAAATTGATGCTTCAGTTGTCTGTAAGGACCAGGAGCCAAATTGAGTTTGTACTATAACTACGTTATTGAAACCAAAACCAAATTTCTCCTTTATGATTCATCACGAAGTTTTGTTGCATGATTTCTTGTTTTAAGGTTTTAACACTACAGTATTGCATTCAAAATTATGTAGTTTTCTCAATACTCATCATTAGTTCTGCCTTGTTATTGCTATTGAAAGTACTGTCTATGTATTTGATTCAGGAAAACACATGTGGTCTCAAAAATTGAAATACGTCTGTAAAGTGTTTAGTAGTGTAGAAGAATGTTTTAAATAATTTTAGAATCATTACATCTAAACGAAAATGCAAAAAATTGTAAACGATATATTTTGTAAAATTCTTGCAATAATGATGTGAGCTGTATGCTGCGGTATTGTTCATAAGCTGTTTAATTTAATTTTTGGTATTAAGTTTTTCCACATGTGCGAACTTCACATTTAAGCGATTATTTTGACGTCTGATAAGCCTTACAAACAGCAAAACAACAGTATAACAGTGGTTACCACGTTGGATTCAATGTGTTTATCGCCAACAATAAACCGGTTGCTTCTAGTCGAGATCAGAAATATCTCAACAACTTTGACCTGACCTATTTCCCCAGATACTGAGTTGTGTATACAATCAAATTATGATTTGTCTTTGCCACCAAACCGTATTGATCTCAGTCTTTAATCTAACTCGTTCAGTTATAGTTGGCAATGGTCTGCAAGGACCTGGTGTATGCATGATTGCAAGTCGTAAAACAACACCTCCATTCATAAACGGTTGTTTGTTGTGGGATTCATCCTCCGGTTGAGAATAGACTTGGTTGGAGTGTACCCAATAGTAACGTTTTGACTTTCGGTAGTGATGCCTGTATTGTTCAGAAGTCTTCTATTCCATGACTCGAAAGTAAGTTTCACTGCAAATTATGTTACATACATGTAGTTTAGGAATGTAGAAAATGCAATCTTTACTGAATGAGCGTTTTATTATGCAATTCAAAATGTCAGCTAGTATAACGTAACTTAGTAGAACTGTGAGGAAAAATATCCTATGGCCGTGTTTAAAAAAAATAATAAAATGGTTTAAATTTGTATGTAATGCATGATGGGTAACATTGGAATAAATGGGTGGCTTTTTATAAATGGGGCATCATTGTTATCTTGGAAACTAGAAGCCTGGCAGCAAACTTTAATTAGAGAGCCTTTTCATGTTTTTAGAGACATTTTTTACATCAAACTTTTAAAAACTGCTGACATTTTCAATGTGGCGGTCAACTTGGTTTCTTCTTATGGAACCCCTGTATTTTATTATTTGTTTCTATTTGAAAAGTAGTTTTAGATTTTTTTATTTATAACACTTTTTTATATTTTTCTTAATAATGTAGTTATGAGAGCTCAAAATCTTGAGATTCCATATGGAATTTGATATTGAGGAAATTTCTTTTTAATCATGCGTTCATTTCAATGCTATAAAGTCTGTAAGTATAACATCTTTAATGGCGATGCACACTTTGAGAAGTACCGCTGTAAACTCATGAAGGAGACAAGGATTTAAAAAA
Organism: Homalodisca vitripennis; assembly: GCF_021130785.1. Lineage (NCBI taxonomy): Eukaryota > Metazoa > Arthropoda > Insecta > Hemiptera > Cicadellidae > Homalodisca > Homalodisca vitripennis. Next base: position 185,706,744 of record NC_060210.1, read on the forward strand.
TTATTCACTTTTTATTCCACCAGATTAAAAATAATCATTGTTTTGAGGCTTAAGCTTTCTAGTCCACACTACATCAAGACTTTGCTCACACAATTAAATTCTTGAAATATATCACCCTTGCTGTGTAGAAGACCATTTTCATGTAATGTTAACATTTTGTTAACATCACTGTTGACTGAAGATAGCTATCCACAGTGAGGTTGAAATAATTAAAAAAATTTAATTTTGTAATCAATCTTTTGAAGCGGTGTGAACTGAAAAGTTTTACCAGATCTGTCGTGTTTACGATTATCGTATGAAAATACATCCAAAGTGTGATTTGAATAAGAACATTTTAATTTATTAGCTCAAATTTCTACACTGTTAGTCTTTGAGTATTTAAAAGAACTCTGGCAATATGCTACACATTTAACTGTGTCACAACCATAAAACTGTAGTGTTAGCAAGTTACAAGAAACAATAAAGGGTGTCTGAATACTTTTTTATTATAATAAAGTCGTGTATAAAATGTTATTTTGTAGTGTCATAAATATGTGTAAAGTGCTATGTTAATTTATGGTACCAACATATTGTTAATTGTTATTCACTGAACAGATTAAGATGATCAACAGATTTTATTAATTTTATTAAAAAGCATACAAACAAATCTATCACTTATAAAACAAACAACAAATTATCACAAATATTAGGAAATCCCAAGGACAAAACCACATTTGAAAACAAATCAGGAATTTATGAAATTAAATGCAACGACTGTGATAAATTGTACATTGGCCAAACTAAAAGGAACATTAAGACACGATTCAAAGAACACTTTGCACATATAAAATATGGAAGAAATGAAAAATCTGCTGTGGCGAATCACTGTATTGAATCTGGACACACAATCTCTAATAAAAATTTACGATTATTAAAAGAAGTTACAAACACAATACACTTAAATGCTTGGGAAACATTTTACATTAACATAAATCAAGAAAAACTTATCAATAATGAAGACGGACCAATTCAAAATTCAGTTTTACTCTCATCTCAATTTATAAAAAAATTAAAATTAAATTCTGATTAAATATTTTATACTGGCTAACCGTACATCCAAATTGTTTACCATATGTTATTATAAAATTAATTATTATTACAAAAATGTAAACATTTGATAATTTGTGAAGTGCCTGATGATGGAATCTTTGATTCAGAAAGGCCTTGCACAAAATAAAAAAAAATTATATATTGGAAAATAAATGTTGTATTCCTTTATCTAGTGATACTACAATAAACCGTTTTTCCAATGCTCCAAGATTCTACATTCTACAGATTTTATTAACACAATCTAAGACCGTAAAATTCCTAGTTGTGTTTGTTTGGGTGGCTCCAATAGTAGAGCACGTGGCACAGTTGCTTGCTTGCGGTGCATGAACTGTTGTGGCCAATGTGAGACGATTGTTGTTTCTGGCATTTTGTCAAATGTTGCCATCAACCGAGGAAATGACTACTGTGAGCCAAAACCAATACTTAACCTAAATTTTGCTCAGGGATTCCATTCAAAATCAGGGAATTCTCAGTTTAATAAACATAACTGCACAAATGTTACCAACTAACAGATTACGTTTACGTGTGTAATTTACTATTACATTACTTTCACACGTTCGTAAGTTTTTCGTGAAAATATTATATACCACTGATAATTCAACCAGTATGACAAACGCTTTTTTTGCGTTACCCAAAAATTTACTGCCACCTTAAGCCATTTGTAAAATTTCTATAAAACTGGTCTGTACCACTAAAAATTCAAGTTCGATCCAGAGAAAAAAAATATTACTATTTATTAAGGTTTATAATTAATTTTACCACTATTTTCAGTTTGTTTACATTTATAGTCATGAAAATATAGAGTATGTTTGATAGTAACAACACTTCTTATTTCACCCCTTTTTAACAACTACTATTGAACACAAAGTAAGGAAAGTATCCAGCTATAAAAATTAAAAGTTTCAGTAAAAATATACTTTCAACCGTATGTTTTAGCAAAGACCGGTCAGTTCTCTAATACAGATATGAAAGACATTATCTAACTTTTAAGATAAATTTAAGACAGTTATAAAACCGATCTAAGTTGCCTTTTGACAAAAGTAGGCTTCTCAGACCTGTGTATGTATATATATTTTCTTGATTACGAAACAAGGTAAAATCAACTGTGGCACAATGAAAACTAAGACCGGAGTAAATTATAATGATCATAAATATAAATTTTTTTATATATTTTCTTGATTGTGGCAATAAGGCAAACTCAGCATTGGCGGCAGAAATTCAATTCATTCGAACCAGAAGTGCTCACACACACGCAAGCTGCTGTAACTGCAAGTGAATTATAATAATTTATATTTTTGGTTTATCTTGTAGATGTTAACATAGCCCCATTGAAATAAAAATATCTTTTAACACGTTCACGACAACATGTACGCCATCGGGTACACAGTATTTTTCACAACTGCTGCTGTGTAAAGTGTGTTGTGCGCCCAATGGGGTACACGTTGCTATGCGTTTTATTATTGGGTGATTTTTTGGTTGTTTACCTTTCTTGGTATGTTAAATTTGATTTCGCACTTAAATAAATACCTCAGACTATTGTGTTCTCCGTCGGGGGCACGATTGCTTAATTTTTAATGTTAATAGGTTTTTAGGTACCTCTTGGAGTACACGAAGAAAAGTTGAAAAATCATAATACGGTTTTTTGCCATTATTAAAAATTTAAATCGCAAATAAGAAAGTCCAAAAAAACACTAATGTTGTGAATGTATGTGTAAAAATATATCAAATAGTTTGATATTTGTGGTAGATTTCCATTTGATAATCATAGTTGTCATGTATTACGGTAATTCCTATGGTTAGCATTGTAATTATTTTAAGGAATATGTAAATATTTTATTTCCAAGATTTTTCAAAGTGTTCTGTTTTGTGTTCTAGAACTCGCTGATGTCGCCGGGGTCGGGTTCGCGTAGCAGTGCGAGTAACAGTGGCTCGACATCGAGCACGGATGCGGATTCAGGACAAGGCGCGCGACCTCGTGCGGGTAGTGACAGCTCCACACATAGCAGTGCGTCTCGCAATCCCGTCTCTAAGATGATGGACTTGTTCCGGCATCGATCCCACTCCGCAGTGTCCGCCGATGAGAAGAGAAAAGCCGTAAGTTTCTACTTCTTATTTTCTTTTTCTCAGTGCCAGGAATTTTGTAACAGTTTCTGGAGGAAAGGAAACATTCCTGTATATGCTATAAATAGAATAAGTATGATCAGTGTACCCTTGATTAAATCCAAAAATGAGAGAACCCCAGTAATGGGAATTAATCCATGTGTGTAACTAAGAAAACTGTAGATACACAGTTGGTACTCTAATTAGTATCATAATCTTAAACTCGTACAGTTAGAAATTTAAATTTATTTTACTTGTACACAATTTATAAAAATCTGCTCTAACTATGAGTGTTCAAATTTACGCAATAATCAGATACAAAGGAGATGTACTGCCAATCCCATCAGCTCCTCTTATGATAAAACAAAAGGTGAATTTAATTTATTTTTAATATTATTTTATTCAGTCTTTAGAAACAATTTTTTTTCCAAAGATGTGAATAATTTTGGCACATTTTAAATTGAAATAAGTATAAAATATAGTTTGTTTTCTCTTGCCTATATGATGTACAAAATAAAGTGATTTTCAACACTTTTAAACATAATCAGCAATGTTTAAAAGTGTTGAGGAAAAAGCAATCAGGGTTTTATACGTCAACTTGTCCTATGCTTGATTGTTATCAACTTTTGTCAGCTTTTTCATGATTTTGTTTAAAATCGATCAATGTTTGGATTCACTTTACTCCTCGGAAATAATATTTTTAGCAGAAATAAAGTAAACAAAAGCTAAACTTAGAACTAACAATAATAAGATTTTATGAGAAGTAAACAGTACGTGTTTCTACAGCATTGTAGTAGGGCAAACATTAATGCGAGCAGAAAACTGTTTAGTCTGACAGGTATTTACAGAGAAATCAAAGAGAGTGAACATTTCAATTTCTAAGATTTATTTAGCAATGGAACAAGATGAAAGTTATTCAGAAACTATGTAGATGTAAAAGCACATGTTAAAGTAACTTTACCATAACGTTAGGGTAAGGATGCGGCTCTTTAACCCTTTAAAGGAGTATGGACGTCATATGACGTCTTCTTTTGATAGGCTAAAATGAGTAATGGATGAAATCAAAAAAATTAACAAAACGAGTAAAAAATTAAAACTTTTGAAATCTTTTAAAAAATGTTTATTTACATTTGGAAGCTCAATAAAAATAGGACTACGTGTTCTACAAGTCAATTTTTCAGTACTTTTTCAAAATCAAATGTCTTATTTCCTCACTACGGCAGACTCAATTAATGTTGTCTGCCCTTTGGACAACAGTAACAAACTAGATGGTTGCTTAACAAATATGTCACTCTCACAAGATAAATACGGCCACAGTATGCAGTATACAAGGAATGGCCGAATAATGTGGCAGCATACTCTAACAGCAAAGCGATGCGTGTGCGATGTGACCTTGAGTCGTTACTTCTCCCAGGTGGCTACTGCGATCTGGTGGTAAAATCAGATCACAAGTGAATGCGAGCACAAACATGGAAGTTAAGTATGCTGCCGATAGGTGGAACCACTTTACATTCAAATATTCTCTAAGGCAATCAGTAATAGCAATGCATTTACGATAATACAAAAATACAGAGGCTAAACGTCATACAACGTCCGTACTCCTTTGGGCCAGTATAAGAATATACGTCATATGACGTTCTTACTCATTATGTAGAGTTTTCAACACTCCTTAAATGGTTAAATAAGAGGTTACAGGTTTAATTCCTGGGGAGGCTATTAAAACATATGAAAATGGCTTGAATCGTTTCCCCTTAAAAACATTTGTTTTAACTTATTTAGCGAGATCACCAACGCTAATGGTCATCAAAGGTTTATGTCTGTTCATTACACAATCTTAAGTTCATTACAAGGAGGAGACCAGTAGCAACACATCATGCTTGTGCTTCTTGTATGTGTTTCCCATCCTAGCAAAACGAGTTATAAGCAGAAATCTCATAGTGGTTAGTTCGTTATAAAGTAGGTATATAATGTTTACAGACATATAATTATGAAAAGTTAAAATCTTCGACGTCGTCGGTACTACAATTTATGAAAGGAATTTATCACAACAAAAAGAGGTGCCAAAAATTTGCAGATAGTGATGAATATGTTAGTAAAATCTGTAATAAATGTGCAATAACTGGTCTAACAATAAATAAAGAATTTCATTTTTAAATATTGGGTGATTACATAGTTTGAACAGTATGGACACAACAGTACACACGATTAAATGATTAAATAAAATGGATGGGAGAGGAGTGTGGTAAAAATAGAAGAGAGTTTGAAAACAAACTATAGTGGGCGCTGCCTTATGTCTCCATCTGCCATAAGAAGACATAAGGCACTAGGTTCTCATGCAAGTCTGGACAGTTTATTTGGCACTTGATGATAAACATAGTTCTCAAGTAACTTGTATTATATGAAATCACTGTATGCAATGAAAACATGGTTGATTTTGTGCCACCAGAAAACTCAATGGTGAAGATGTTAGGGTTCGTAAGATTGTCATTAGTAAAATTCTTTGTTTGAAGTTTGATGGAAGGATTGTGCACGATTCTGTATCTTAAGTTTCTTGTAAATGTTATTACAATACTCATTGGAAGTAATACTTGAATACTTATTGCCAGAGGCTTATCACTCTAGGTGAATATCAGCTCATACGATCCAGATGTATTAGTCAATTTGGATGGTTAGGACTGATTGCTTTTAAGACTAGCAGAAGAAAACAGGATTTTCCAGAGATTTTCCATTGTTCAGTGAACCATGGCAAATTAATAAAATGTCCATTAACAAACCAATCTGAGAATAGGATAGGAATATCTCTGTTGTAATTCCTGTTTTGATTAGGGATAGGATGTCCAATCAGCATCAGAATACCATAGTTGAACATCATCAGTTCAAATTTTAAAAATACCTGACCTCTGATGGATGACGTTGGACAATCAGATCAATTGAGTGAGGATTTGAAACATTCAGTCAGCTGGTCGACCTGGAGTGGTATAATTGTCACCGAATTAGAGTTATGTCTGTTAAGAAATCTTAAGTTGACAATATTAGTAGAAGAGATCTGTCTAATCAACGCAGCGTTTCGTTACAAATCTCAAAATGTTTTGTTGCATCATTGCAGTTCGAACGTACTTGGAATTTGCAGCATATTTGTCACTCACAATGTTGAGATTGTTTCAGTTGTCCACTTGCTCCACTGCACAGAGTGGGAAACCCTGCTCCACTGCATGTTCCATCAGTTCGAAGTCAAAGATTCCTGGAAATCCCACATATGGTTTTGGGTTTGTGAATAACGATGGTGGCACTTTGATTTGGCAATTCACTGAAGCTTTATTACTTTCAATACTCACATGTTCAGGTACCCAGTAAAGAAATAATTATATTTTAGTAACCTAGCCTTACAGGCAACTATGGAATGTTGAAAATTCTGCCTACATTTGAAACTGTAGGACCATGTCAGTTTCTTTTGCTTAAGGGAGCATTATTAATTGATTAAATAATGATATGTTGGAAACAGTAAATCTTAGCAATGAACGTACTATTTCCATGACACTCATAACACAATTTATGCTTGTTTAAATAAGTATTTAGTATTTCTGTATCTTAAGTAGCTAATATTTGCTATTACAATACTCATTCGAAGTAATATTTAAATACTTATTGCCAGAGGCTTATAACTCTAGGTGAATATCAGCTGATACGATCCACATGTATAAGTCAATTTGGATGATTAGGACTGATATGCTTTTAAGACTAGAATGAAGGATAGATTGCATTATGAGGCTGTTCCTAGATAATTAATTTTTTAAAGAACACAACAGTTTCTTTCTGAGTTTGGGAACTATGAGCTCCACTTTTTTGGTTAAGAAAGCTGTTGCAGTTCATTCACCTTGGTTGTTATATAGACTAATTCGGCTCGTAGGGAACTAAATGATCGTTGTAGACGTAAATCATTTAAATAATAAACTATTTCCACACTCAGAGGGAAGGAAGGATGATTGTTACAAACAATAAGCTAGAAATATGATACTAAGAAGTTTATATATGGCAATTAACTAGTGCAAATATTAAACAAAGAGTGCTGGGTAGGAGGTTACAAAGGGGTAAAATATAGTTATCAAAGACCTATGTCATCAACTTTGCTCTTCGGACTGTAGACTCTCAGTGTGGTCAAAAGCGGCACAGTCATTTTATAATGTCAACGAGTTTTTGGGATAAAAGTGGGAGACTAGCCATTAACTCGCTATTACCACCAGGTAGGCGGCTTTTAATCGTCATGTTATGATTAAGGAATTTTTGGTAGGGTAGAAAGGGGACTCATGTGATCTGAGCTCGAATTTAGGTACTATCTCGAGGATGTTTTTTTTCTTTTTTTGCCAGCACTGCGGGGTGGAGGTGCCGCCGTAGCCTGTACTGCTGGCCAGTGGTCTTTCCTTTATAATTTCTGTTATTATTTAGGCTTTTTTCCCTTTTGATATCTATTGTACTAACATCCTATACATTTATTTTCCAATTTGAAGTTGAAATTTTGACAAATAGTGTAAAGTGGCTAAAGTAAATAATTATGCCTCTCTGCAATCTCATAACAAGTCAGCCCCTCATGACCCAACCACTCATTAGGATAATTCTATTGCAGGTAGACAGTTCTTAGTAATAGAAACAAATCCTTTTTCAATTTCGATTTTGAAGGTACAGCTGCTAAGAGGATTCGGAACTGCTCAACCGTATTTTTTTATTTTTGAAACTTTTCTGTCTTCTATAGAATATAATCCAAACACAAATTTAGAGTGAAAACACATTCACCTGAAAGATGATTGGTTAGGATTCCAGATATCCAATGAGATCAAAGTTTGGACATCTACGCCTTGGTTCGTACACCAGCCTTTTTGTACACATAATGCAGTGCTTCTTGTCAAAACATGGTGCTCAGCTATGACCAGCTAAAACACATCGTGAGACATCTTTGTATACTGTAAATGTCAGATGGCATATATCTGGAATGATTGAATGACCATGATTGAACTGCGTATCTCCGCCTGTAAAGATTCCACCTGTATAGATTAACATGGGGACTAGCATACCATCAGTTGTATACAATTTTTAATTTTGCAATTTTTTAGCCGCTGTGTATATTTTTGAAGATTTATAATTTTAAAGAAATCATTTGGTTCCATGTTTTTATGAAAAATGTCACATTCAACAGTAGTAGCGTACGTTCCCAAGAGATTTTACGTTGGTTAAAAATTTCTCGCCTGTATTGTTAACAAAACAACTCCAAGTGACTTAAACTGTGTTATTGTTGCCTCCAATCTAATCTGTTATGCCTTACGTCATGTACACAATCCAGACTAGTTGCTTCATACTGACGTAATCCAGGTGATAACGTATTTTGTTCAGAGTTATTTGATCCAATGATTGATAAAGGAAACAATTAATCCAACCTGTTAAATTTAGAGTGTAAGTTGTAAAATAAATTCTTTGAATTTTTTTTACAACTGTTATTGCTTAAATTTGCTCACAGAAAATAAAACTAAAAGGTAATAAACTTTTATGTTTAATTGTTTTCCTCAGGAATTAAATCAAAGCTTTGGTTATGGTGGGAAAAGTTACAATGATAGTAAGATAACAGCAAGTTGTATCTTTCAACGCAATATCTGCGTTTCTTTCCAAGTTGTAAGTAGTTTTTTCTATTATAAACGTAACTGAAAGAAGTTACTACATGAACCTGGTAAAATCTAGATCATTAAAGAATGAGTCCTTATGATCTAATAAAAGGGGGCATGATTAGAAATAGATTTTAAAACCTGTTTATACAAGACATATTCTGGAATTAAAAATACAAGATTTGGTAAAAAATTTGGAATTGCAAAAAAACATATAAGGCTTCTACTAAACAGAGTCGATATGCTGTCAAGTTGAGTTATTCACTTTTTTAGCTCCAGCTGAGCAGATCAAGATAGCACCATTGTTGATCATTAGATTATATTTAGAACTACTAATAGGTCACAGTAACTCTAACAAGAAATCAGTAACAGTACACTTTGAGATCTGCAATCCGATCTCTTCCTCAAGGGATAAACGTGTGTCAACTCCACACTCTCTATGTCTAAAACCATGTAATTGATAAAACAAAACAATAATTATTAAAACTGAACTAAAGAGTACAGGTCATAATAGGTCTAAACGGATTGACGAACCACTGACAACTAACCAGAGACCAATAGTAAGTGACAATCGTCATGGCAGAAACAAGATGGCAGCAAATAAGGGAATGGGTGTGGGCCTTTTCTATTGGTTCATTCTAGATTAACTTCTGTCTGTGACTCTGAAGAAATAGCGTACATAATACATCAGGAATGTAATCAAATAAACCTAAAAAACAAACTTTTAATTCATTAGCTGCAACATAAGTCCTCCTCCATTATGTACCCCGATGCCATATATATATGGCAAAATTTAAATGAATTATTTTCATTTGCTTGGCTTTATTTGGTTCATTATGCTATAAAATCATCATATCAGATGGTAAATTTTTACATGCAAGTAATCAACGGGTTTGTCTGGACAATGATTCTGTACATAGCGTATAACCGCGTAACAGCGTAGCACAGCACTGCACTGTGGTGTGTTTATAATACACAAAAAAGCACAAAGACAATTATTCAAACAATACAATATGACAAATAAAATATATTCATTTACAAAGAACATTGTAAGGGTCCATATGTGTATGTGTTTCACTAGCACTGTCCTTACAGTAGTCCTGCATTTGCAGGGCGAACTTAGGTAATACATAGTAGGTATACTTCATATAGAACAAGTTTGAAAAGTTTCAGAGGTCTGTGGCAAGGTTGCAGCACCTGGTAGGTGAAGTAACAGACCACTGCAGCATCGGTAGCGCAATTTTCCAGACAGTAGTCCCCAGTGAAAGTTTTAAACAAAGAAGTAATATACTTCGCGTAAAGCTTTCATGATAATTGATTGCCACGAATAATTGATTTTGATGATTGTTCAAATCCATTAAATGAATATTCACAGTGTCAACTGACGTGTCAGACCTAATTTTCTATGTTATCCGCTATGTCAAAAAACTCACTAGCCTTTTTTTCAGAAGTCTAGCGCATCTAAATTTTTAGGATTTGAGAGCGGTTCAGCTGTTTTAAGAATTTCTGGAATAATAAGTCAACCTAGGATACTTTGGTAGTTCAACATCACAGGACATTGCAGTAGGCATTACAACATAAATAGGCTATAACATAATGTTGTCAGGATAGAGCTAAGATAGGCAGTAATAGGGAGACTTGTCAATATTTTTAACGTAGCTAGTTAGCCATCTTGATATATCTGTGTTATAATATCTTTCCTGCATTTTTTCCCCATGAGAGATAGAATTATCTTCTTAGGTGGTCTTACCCTTTACTGGTCTTACCCTTTACTGGGCATTTTCCTCTTAAGTCCAATCACTTCCGATCGCCACCAATTGTTTTATCATTGCTCTCCATTTTGTGATGCCATCATATACTTTATGGATTATGACAGTATTTACATCCTTGTTCATTGAATGTTTTTATGTCAGAGGATGCTATCTATGAGAAATGTATTAATTGTTTTATCGATCTCTTCATTGACAGTGATAAAGTAATTTTTCATCACAGTTCCTTCCAACCTGTGCTGCTATCTTACAAAAATTATTGGATCTATGTTATAATTTTTACTGACATATTTTTATTCTGTTTTCAAAGTTATGTGTTAGTGTTGGTTAGTAGAGTTCTCCCGTGGCAGAGCAGCCAAATCAGTTCAACCCGGAAGTGCCAGAAGTGCTAATCCGACTGGAAGAGGATTAACAGATATACTTGATACAAGTAATCCAGTGATAATGGTTCTAATAATATAATACACTATATTCATATATAAGAACTCTTAATTACTTATTGATAAGATAGTGACGTTGAGAAGTCTCTCACATCTTTTCTTCGCTTCATTGACACCTTATTGATTTCAAACTTTAAGTTTACTTCCTGGGTTGCATCATGTGTTAAGTACAGGTGGAAAGGCAAGCCAGAAATTGAATGCACTTTGACATTTCTCTGTTGATTAGACTTGGTTTTGATATCAATTGAGCAGTCCAAGTCTCAATGCGTAGATCTACCTATATTTCACCAGTTTTCTAATATTTTTGTTGGTTTTTTGTTCTATTAGGACAAGAAGCTGAAAAATGTCATTTAGTCCTAAAAGGGCCTAAAAGTTGTACTTGCTTTCTGAGTGACAGGATATTCAGTATGGGTAAAGTTGTGTCCATAGGGATTGCCTCAAGGTTGAAATTTGTGAGAATAGATAGCGGGCTATATATCTGTCTTGTCGCATTGGAAAAAGGGGAGGTCAGCTCTGTACCAAGCTCACCAACCAAAGTGGTTATGTTCAGAATAGCAACTGCCTTAACTCTTAGGGAGCCCCACAAACTCCAACAGTAATCCCCGGCAGTAGATTAGACCTATCAATCTACCCTTGCACCCCAATATACATTTACAGTTAGTGATGTGCCACTTCTGGACATCCATAGGGCTTTGCTGTACCCATGTAGGTTAAACTGGAAGGTATAAACCAGAAATGAACTCCCCTGGAGCATGATCTAACACGCAAACCACTCAATGAAAGGGACTCTACTTACTATTTGAGTGACAACGAAAAAGGTTGTCTCTTCTACAGACCATACCCAAGTATGTAGCGCCCTTCAGTATTGGAACAGTTGCTTAAGTGACCATTGGATAGAATCACAGCCACCATGTTGCAAACAGCATCACGATGCAACTACTATGAGTGTGGTGTCAACTCTGCATCATATATGCGGAAGTTTCTGAGATATAGCAACGGGCTCTGTATTATGCATTCATAAGTTCCTTTCTTTTTCTCGTGTATATTTATGTTGAAAATCAATTTAATTCAATCAGGAACAACAAATTTTCAGGATTTCAGACATTTGGATTCTTCCAAGTTCAAAACCATCCATCAAACTGTGAAGTTCTGTAGCCCAATTACTATGGACATACTCTAGGTACTGTAACTATAGCTCAACTTTCAAGAATAAGGAAGGGCATTTGGCCCGGATCCCCCCAAATTTTAAATTAGTTTTTAGTAAACGATTATTAAAATTTAAATAATTCAGTATACTGACATGTAACTACTGAACGATCATCCTCAACAACAAAAAAACGGGTCAAGAACATTTTAAGGAACAAAATGGTGTCTTACTCTTTGTCCACTATGGGAAAATACCAGCTGTCTGGCCCCCCGAACATTTTTTTTCTGGCTATGTTCTTGCAAATCACTGGAAATTAAATCCTCTGGAAATGCCCACCTTAACAACCCAGGATGATGAGTTAGTTTTGCAACCTTCCAAATATCAGAGCAGGTATAATTAATGCTAGACCACCCACCATCACTAGGGCATGGTAACATATCCTTTGGCATTCACATATGAATTGAATCTCATACAGAGCTATACCACGATCTTAACTTTCACAATGTTACTTTACACTGGTCAAAACAGCAATAAAGAATAGGAATATGAAATGAACACACCATTTTAAAGGTTTTTTTATTCATTTGCTATACAAGGAACCTTGCTAGACATTCAAGGTACAAATAAATTTCTCCACCTACCTTATCAGTTCTGATTCAACCTCGAAGTTCACGTTGAGTTAATGCCATTTTCCAAAACCATACACCTGGAGAATTAACACACCTTCTTCTAAGGTAAACATAGCTGTAACTACCTTATTCTTCTTATCTTTATCAGCAGGGACAATAGACAAACATCACGCTTGGTTGAATTGAAGATAAGTCCTATGATGATTCCGTCTGCTTCACCCTATCCATAATGGCCCGAAGACCGTACTTTAACTCAGTAAACAAGAGAAGATCAAAGCGAGCAAATTAATATGCATGATCTCAAATCCAAAATCTCAGGAAAAACAACACCCATTAACTTAAGCCACGTACCCAGCAGGGATCACTTCTGGCTGGTTTATACCTACCAGTTGAACCCACCACTGGGCACAGCAAAAACCGATGTGCCACTTCAATCTGGGCAATCTTATGGATGTCTAGTAGCGGCACATCACTAACCGCAAATGTTGAGATTCTGGGGTTCATGGGCAATTCGATAGGTCTAGTCTACTGTGGAAGATGACTGTTGGAGTTGGTGGGATTTGTTCCCTTACCTCAGAGGTGCTTGTTAACCTCAACAAGGGTGTGCCACCCCCTGCCTACTTTGACTGGAGAGGCTGGTTCAGAGCTGGCCTCCCCTTCTTCCGGGATGACTGAGATGTAGTGCCCTAATTCTTCCTCATGGATCTCGATAGGAGGCGGCCCCTACTCCCTAACCTTACCCATCCTGAATATCCTATCACTCCGGAAGTAGCACAAAGGTTCTTACAGGACTAAGTGTAATTTATAAGCTTCTTGTCCTAAGAGAACAAAAAACAAAAACAAAAACTTAAGCCACGGCTTTTTCACCTGCCCTCTGCAACTTTGTACTCTGTATAGATCTTATCGATGGTCATTGAAACACTTATGGCAGTCTTAACTCTGGCAAAGCATTGTGGCAAACAGTGGCAAAGTAGCATAAAATTCTGAATATTTTTAACTAGCTGTTGTCCACAACTTCACGTACATTCCGCCCCTAAGTACTATTTCGTATTAACATGTGGAAATAAGTACTAAATTGAATGGTGCGTGGTCTGCTAATTCCTATTTCAAACTCAAATACTACTTTTTTAAGCATATCAAGCATGTTACTTTCTTCTTAAGATCAACTTATTCTTTGAAATAGTCTTTATTTTAAAGACCGTAGAATTAGGAACGTTAAAATTAGTGAAATTTGTTCACTCAAATGAACATGTGCATTTATTACGTCATCGGTTATTACGGTATCTAATATCTTGCTTGCACTGAGTTAACTGTTGATTGGCACAATTGAGTACTTGCTGATGGATTACAAACACTTGGTTATTCAATTCGCAAGCCATCGTTGATCCATTTTTGTAACTGTACGTTTTACTACCAGAAAATTCTCAGTCCAAAGTTTACGGCTTTAGTTCATTCATTTGCAATTTAAAAGGCTACAATTGGAATACACTTGCTCTAGTTGGAAATACATGAAACCAATTCTGGGGTTGTCACACTAGCTATGAAATTTACTTTGACCCTACATAACATTGGGGGTGTACCAAAACTAGTTAAACATTACTTTTTTACGTCTTTAATTATCAAAATATATTTAAATTTGACATTTTATGGTTATATTTATTGAAATTACTGTTAACACAGCATTTGTTGTAGTTTAGTTACAAATCTAATATTGAAATGAATGTCCTAAAAATAATCTCCATGGTGCAGATGTGTATGACACTTCAAAATATAAATCTTTTTTTGTCCAGAGGGAAAAGGACGGTTTGTCCCTGTGCTTAGTCGTAAAAGAACCTTTGCACCTCCCTTACTTAAATTTGCGTTCTCAAAGTTCAAGGATTTTGTAGAACCCTATCAGATTTGAGGGCTCCTGTTCTATGATATCCTTGGGGCTGAGGAGATATGTTCCCAGGAATCTTATCCGAATTTTTAAGTTGGCAGGAAAATCTAACCAAATGTGCTTTACTGATTCCTCATCTTCACCACAGAGTCTACATTTGTCAATCTGGCTGAGGCTTACCCCCTCATAAGATGTTTCCTTATGGGACCATGTCCTGTCAACATCCCTAGTATCAGGCTAATATCCTCCTTACTCTGATCCAAGAGAGCTGCCCACCCTTTAGCGTTAGGAGAGCTGCCCACCCTTACTCTCTTGCTTACACCCTTATTACGTTTGATAAAATCCTTGCACAAGCCATTGGCCCATAAAGATGGCCAGAATAAGGCTTAATGAGGATCGGTCTCTACTTAAAAGAATTAAACTTTACAATGAAAATATCAAAACAAGTATGAATTTGTTGGGAAGCAAGCAAGCAAGCATAATGAGCCAATGTTATCGCCTAATTAAAATTTATTTGGTAAAAGTACTTCTAACAGTGAATTATGGTATTGAAATATACTAGATACATCCCTAAAGTATTTCTGTTTATGTTTTTGTGTTGTAACGTTGTGTGTCTGGTCATTAATCTTGACTTATTGTGAAAGAGTTGACGTTGTTTTGACGCTCTTTTATTGTTTTCAAATCGTAGTGCTTATTTGTTATGGGTATGATAAATACTAATCCTGCCATATGTGTGATTAAATCTGTAACTAATTTTCTCAAAGCAAGAATTTTGAACTAGTAGAAATTTATTAATGGAGCTGTGAGATGTAAAAACTAAATTTGTGGAGTGAGCCAATGGTAACAAGATGAGTAAGCCGTTCAATGATAGATATGAAAGTGTTTATAATGACTTACTTAGAATAGTGGTAAATCTTTTTAATGATAAATGAAGACAAAAGCACATGACAAGAATGAACCAATAGAAAAGCTTAGTACCCATTCCCTTATTTGCTGCCATCTTGTTTCTGCCATGTCGACTGTCATTTTCTATTGGCCTCAGGTTAGTTGTCAGTGGTTGGTTATTCAGTTTATACCTATTGTGTCCTGTATTCTTTAGTTCAGTTTTAATAATTATTGTTTTGTTTTATCAAGCCTATACTTTTAGATATAAGAGTGCATGGAGTTGACACATGTTTTTCCCTTGAGGAAGAGTTCGGATTACAGATCTCGAAGCATACTGTTACTGATTTCTTGTTAGAGTTACTGGTGACCTATTAGTAGTTAGTTCTAAATCTAATCTATTGACCAACACTGTTGCGATCATGATCTGCTCAAGTGGAGCTAAAAAAGTGAATCACACTTAACTTAACAGCATGATGACCTTGTATAGTCTCTAACCTTGTATGTTTTTTTTTAATTTTTAATTTTTTTACCAAATCTTGTAGTTTTACTTCCAGAATATGTTTAGTATAAACAGGTTTTAAAACCTATTTCAAATCATACTCCTTTTTATTAGATCACATTCTGCATTAGGACTCTTTCTTTTATGATGTAGATTTTACCAGGTTTATGTAGTAACTTCCTTCAGTTACGTTTAAAATTTTTCTGAAACCACTTACAACTTACAAAGAAACTGAAATTGAGTCGAAAGATACAGCTTGCAGTTATCTGTACTATTATTGTAACTTTCCCCAGAATAGTTAGCATACCCAAATTTTCAGCTTAGCTTTAATTCCTTAGGAAACCAATCTATATATATATATATAAAAAGAAAGTCGTGTTAGTTACACTATTTATAAGTCAAGAACGCCTGATCCGATTTGGCTGAAAATTGGTAGGGAGGTAGCTAAGAACTGGGATAAGAACATAGGATACTTTTTATCC
The DNA here is from genome assembly GCF_021130785.1 of Homalodisca vitripennis. NCBI lineage: Eukaryota > Metazoa > Arthropoda > Insecta > Hemiptera > Cicadellidae > Homalodisca > Homalodisca vitripennis. Next base: position 185,723,311 of record NC_060210.1, read on the forward strand.
CGTTCCCGATTCAGGATTCCGCCCCACTGGTCTCTAAAAGTTACAGAAATACCCGTAAGAAATGCATTGCAGCAAACATATGTTATTAAGTGAAAGAGCCTTTTCAAATTTAATCAGCTGTTCTTTGTATACATGTATAAATGTGACAAAAGAAACATATGTTTATATCATTTAATTACTATTTTACATTTCTTACACTTATAGTTTGAAAGCATAGAGTAAGCTTAAGAGAAACAGCAAATTTTGTTTCAACTGTTTCTGCAATCACTGTTAAACATAGACTTTACTATCCAGATAATACAATTCAAATTTTAATTTTTTCCAATTGAAAGCAATTATCTCTGCATCTCCAAGTCAGATTACATTATTTTGCTATCATCATTTCGACATGCTTTCCATCGAACCCATCTAACCTATGGCACAAATACAAGGAAAATATGGCAGAAGATATTTTACATCAAATTCGTGTCAATTCAAGAAATCCCAATCTTGAAATGAATTAGGAGATACATAATAGGGCCTTGCTTTTGATTGAAGACATGTGCTATCTCATATGCGGTTAGTTTATTAGTCAGGTTAGGAATGCCAGTGCCAAAATTGTGAAATGAATGACGCATTTAATCGAGAATTGGAACGGAAACGTAAATTGTATGATCACCAGGAATTAGATTTAGAAGTTCAAACGAATGTACCCCTGATGAATCCCCAACAAATGGAAGTTTATGATACATTAATGAAGGCAACTGATGATGGAAATGGTGGTTTCTATTTCCTGGATGCCCCCTGGTGGAACTGGTAAAGACATTCCTCATGTCAGTAGTTTTAGCCATGTTCGTGCAAGATCCAACACTGCGGTTGCAGTTGCTTCTTCTGGAATAACAGCCACATTACTAAAAGGATGTCGTACGACACATTCTGCATTAAAATTGCCGTTTAAATCTGGAATATTTTGAAAAACCAACATGCAATATTGGCACTCCGCTATGGCCAAAGTTTTATCAGAATCGAAGATCATCATCTGGGACGAATGCACAATCGCGCATAAACGTGCATTGGAAGCACTCTACCGAACATTGCAAGATCTACGTAATGACTCGAGATGTTTTGGAGGCTCAATGATTTTACTGCCTGGCGATTTCCGCCAAACATTGCCAGTAATTCCCAGATCGACTGCTGCCGACGAGATAAACGCTGCCTCAAATCATCGAATCTATGTTAAGAAACTTCAGCTGACAACAACAAACATGAGAGTTGCATTGTTGAACGATACATCTGCTGAAGATTTCTCTGAGCAATTGCTGACTATCGGTAATCGTCGAGTACCTGTCGACGAATCGAGCGGATTGATTTCATTTCCTCCGAATTTTTTTAACTTTGTCTCATCGAAAGACGAACTCATTAACAAAGTATTCCCAAACATCATTACTAACCTCAAAATAATGAATGGTTGAGTGAGCGAGCAATTTTGGTAGCTAAGAATAAAGATGTAGATGACTTAAACTACATAATTCAGAATGAGATCATTGGTACACTGCATTCTATCAAATCTATTGACTGTGTAGCAAATGAAGGTGATGCCACCAAACTATCCAATTGAATTTTTAAACTCCTTGGATGTACCTGGCTTACCACAGCACAATTTACAACTAAAGTTTGGTTGTTGTAATCATGCTTAAAAACTTAAACCAGCCAAAACTGTTGCAACGGAACAAATTTGGTGGTAAGTAAATTGATGAACAATTTTATTTACGCCACAATACTCAAAGTAAAATTCAAAGGTGAGGAAGTTGTCATTCCGAGTATCCCGATGATCCCAACCGACATGCCCATTTCAATTTAAACGACTTCAATTTCTGATCCGTCTTGCATTCGCCATGACTGTAAATAAGTCACAAGGCCAATCGTTAAAAGTTTGTGGTCTTAATCTTGAACATCCATGTTTTTCCCATGGTCCATTATATGTGGCATGTTCACAGGTCGGAAGACCTTCCGCGTTATTTTTTTCGCGCCTAATAAAAAAAAACAAAAAATGGTTTATCACAAGGTGCTACAATAAATGGCAAATAAAGAATCATTGAATAATTATATTTTTTTATTTACAATTATCCTAATTTTAAAAAGTACAAAATGTGATCATGTGATATTGCCTTTAAGGCGGAACAAAGTTTGCTGGGTCAGCTAGTTAAACATAAAAGTTTATTACCTCATTTTCTGTGAGCAAATTTAAGCAATAAAAGTTGTGTGTGTTAACAAAATTTAAAGTCCTTACAAACTATTGAAATGTATTAAAACATGGATTATCAAAAATTAAAGTGTTGTTCTCAATTAATTTTTTTTTCTTTCATCAGTGAAATAGGTCTTTCTTTGTAGACTACATACATTTCCTGTGTCAATCTATCAAAGAAATTGATGGAGGTAAAAATCTACCTCTTATCGGACAATCAAGTTACTCTGAGATTTCTCAGCAAATGTATCTTTGTTTTTTAGTTAGTTTAGGACTGTTAATTATTACTTAGAGCCCTGTTTATCCACAACAGTCATTCTGGTGTAGGTGCCAGAGCATGATGGGGTTGTATTCGGGGAATGAGCCAGTAGATATGTTGGTGATTGCTGGAATTATGCCATATCTCATAGGTCTGAAACTGTTTTGTGTCTTAGTTAAATATCAGGTTAAAAGCGCTGTGGCATAATGGATAGCTGTAGAAACTTACCTTTACTGGAAAAGCCTTCCAGGTCTGAGACAAGTAAAATCCGTTTAGATCCCTAAGTGACTAACACTGAAGTAATTTATAGACCTGGAGGGATAGATAACAGATTATTCTCTAATCTGTTGATTTCACATTGGCCACTTAACTATCAACTTTATAAGACTGGTATCTCCCAGTCCAAAATATGTGCATCTGTAGGGAGTTCAAGGAGACTGTCATGAAAACCTTCACAGGACATATCTTAAACCTCAGCATGTGGAGCAGAGGCTGTGTTCCTGTTCTTGCTCCAGTACCAGTACCTCCAGAATTTGTTCCAACAGCAGGCATTTGCGTTGTCCTGACAATCCCAGTTGGACCTTTTACTTTATTGTTTTATCGTTTCATAACTGTTCCAGTTATGGACCGTTTCGATGAGGCAGTACTACTTTCAACCACCCATTTCTAGGAATTTGGCGTTGGAAATATTATTTCATTAGAATACGGTACTATAGTTAAGGGAAAATTCAGTGTGGCTACGATAATCTATTAGTTGCTCTTAATTATAGGTTATTAGTTAATTTCAACTGTCATTAGTTGCTATGAACATGATCTTAGTTAGTAACAATGCTACACTGACCTACATAGTAGATGACTGCATACAAGTACCTACTTCAGTCCTCAATTGACTGAAGTACCAAATTTGTAATTGGTAAGTAATAAAACAAAAGATTAGTATTGTCATACTAATCTTCTGTGCCTGTCATGACGTGTTTTCTGCAATCTCTCTTGCTTGTGTTGGAACTGTACAGTTGGTCTGGTGAGTGTTCCATTGGGCTTGATACTAGAAATTTAACAATAATTCCCAGTACAGTCGCCAGTTAAGGCGCAATTTTGAATTACACGATAGATCATTAGAACTTAGGGGAAAACCAGCATCGTGGTATAGAGGTTACATTTGTCCACATAACAGATAAAATACACTGGAACAGATCATAGTGTAATTGATGGGATAAAATAGTATTACTATGCACAAGATATTGGGCAGCACTGACGAAACCTGATGGCTAGTCCTAGTTTTACTATGCTCAGTAAAACGTAATAGTTTTGGATTGTCTTTCATTGTGTCCATGCTGAGCCTACACATTTATGCATAGGTACACACTTCATGTATTACAATCCAGTGTTTCTAAATGATCCTCGTAATAAACTTCGTAAGCATTACTTTTTGATAAATATAAATTAAGATAATTTGAATTTGGGAATTTCTTAGTGGACTGGTTTTTGAATTTCGGAATTGGTTTGACCAAGCATAAATAACCCAAAGATTTCGAGATATCCAAGAAAATTACAGAGTTTTGTTACTTAAGTGCCTACCATCATCTACTTGAAGCCAATTTAGGTAATGATGGAACATGTCTTGATTGATCTGTTTGGGAATTCTGTCTATTAAATTGTTTGTTTGCTGGGTATCCAAACACAGAAGTCAAATGAGGTGGGGTTTGAGTTGGGTAGTCATTAGCTCTTTAGAATATTCTATGTTTTTTTTCTTACAAAAGATTTCTAATAATTCAGCTTGATTAAGTCTAATTTTGTAGTTTTCTTCTTGTTCACGTTTACTGGAAATTTTATAGAGGATTCTTGATTTTCTAGGATCTTATGAATGTTTTTAACAAATTAATACTTACTTATCAGTTCAAAATCTTGTAAATATCTTAAATTTGTGATTTTCACCCATGGATCTATCATAATTGATTTCTTGTAGGATTTGTAGGACTTTTAATAAGTTCTTAATTTTGAATGAATAAATCTTAACACTAAAAACTTGTGGTTTTTTTCTGAAACGAGATACTCGTATGAGTTCTTTTATATGGATGCAGTTACAGTTTGTGTCACTTTGTTAATCAGGTAATCGGTAAAGATATCATTATAGTAGCTTTTTAGAGTTTTGTTATCTTATTCTATACAAAATTATGTTTTTTGTAATAGGTAATCTAAGCAAAATGAAATTAATTTGGCAAGGGAATGTAATATATTTTATAGAAAATTTAATAACCTTACTGGCATTGAATTACCCCATTCCTTCATCTGTCATCAATGAAGACGTTTAAGGATGATATGAACTACGTGTACATAATTGAAGTAGTGAAAAGGTATCGACCTTCCAGTTCATTCAGAATGGAATAAATTCAAATCTAATTAAGAAATTCATTAAAAATTCAGTCTGGTTCTTTGTGATGCTTACACACTTAACACGAACAGGGAGTACACAAATGTGTACAAAAAGACTTTAACACATTGGTGGATACTTTTGTGAGAACCTCATTCTAGACTGGTATTTTAATGCTTATTTCCTCTGAAAATCAAAACTAATTTTTTCCCCTTACTATACTTTTGCATGTGCTAAATATGGGGGATAAAGTCCTAACCACAGCTCCATGGGTGGAAAGGGTGATATATCAAGTCCTAACTACAGCTTGATGGGTGGAAAGGGTGATATATTAACTCCTTCTAATTACAGCTCCATGAGTGGAAAGAGTGAAATATGAACTCCTAACTACTGCTCCATGGGTGGAAATGGTGATAAATCAACTCCTAACTACTGCTCCATGGGTGGAAGGGGTGATAATATATCAACTCCTTCTAACTACGCTCCATGAGTGGAAAGGGTGATTTATAAAGTCCTAACTACTGCTCCTTGGGTGGAAAGGATGATAAGGGTGAAATGTCAACTCCTTTTAACATGTTTAAATGAATTGAATGAGTCACAGTGGGGTTACAATGACTTATGTGCACTTCAAGAGGGATGACTCCATGTGGCAGTAACAAATTCATTTTATCTACCACATTTCATCTTAACAGTTAATTCTGTATACAAGCAACAGTCCTCCATTCAAATATGTTTTTTGTTACATTCATTATAGACATTAATTAATGGCTAATACAAATAGGCAGATATAATTACCACACATTATCATGTTTTTACAAAACCACTTCTCGAATATTTAACCAACTCTCATATTGTAGCACACTAAACTTTTACTTGTAGTCCAGCAGGTAATGCCAATGCTTTGTATAAGTTGTATAATTTAGTTTAGTTTCATGAAATCGATAAAGGAATTTCCCTTTAGAAAGAAATAGATTCACATTTGCCAGAATTTTTTCGAAATTGTAGTCGTCTTCCTGCAGATTACGTACACTTTCAGGCAAAGTATAGTATTGTTTATCAGGTAACAGTGTTTACAGAGCATTTTCCTTGTAAGGTGTTTAACACATATATGGGATGTAAATCATTATAATTAGTTTTTCACTACAGCTCTGCTATCATCCTTGTCATCATAAGGCAACTCACTTTCCTCCCGTATAATTAATGGTAATGGATGTTGACTCAGGTAAATTCATACTGCGACTTTAATGTGTGTAGCGGAGTAATGTAAACGTGAACTGGCACACATTTTCAGTCGAACATATGAGTCAACAGCAGCGCTACATATTTATCAGCTTCAAGTAACTACACCAGTTTGGTGACCTTGAGCGTTCCTAGATACTATCTGGCAGATCATTTCAAATGCAAAGCCAAGGTGAATCATCATCATGACAATTTGCCTAAATAATCTACGCATCAAACCTGGCTTTGTTAGGATGACAACTTCTGCTAACACATGTATGGTACTGTTATATGGAAAAGTAAATCTTCAGTGTTAGTGATAATTTAATTCTTTTGATACCCAGACACTTTTTTGTTGTCACCTAAACCTTTGGTTGCTGGTAAAAATAACTGGTATATGTAAAAAATACGGTATAAAATAGGAACATTTGCAAATATTCTTTTCAAAGGAGCATGCTGAATAAAGTACTAGTACTAGGGGGGGTAGTAGTTGTTATATGCAGTTTATGGACTTTTTTTAGCAGACTAAGGACTTTTGATTGGAAATTATATGGACAGCAAAAACAAAAAAACCTAATGTAATTGCAAAAAAACATAACATTACACATGTAGGAGAGAAGCTTTCAAAAATATTATAAATCATTATAGGACGATAGTATTTTTTACATAATAGCTAACGTAAGAATTAAGTGTTATAAGGGTTAAAGTGATTTTTTGCTCAAGTGAATTTATCACCTGTTCTAATTTAATTTTAATTACTTTCAAATCCTGTGGTCTTTTGTTTATCTCTTTTTTTTATATACAAAACATAGAGAACATCTAAATGAATAGTGGCCGTTAAATAATAATAAACACCTTCTTTTACCATCAAGGACGGAAGTAAGAAGGAGACTTTTGTAGGCTGACTTTACGTGTATGTAGATCCAGAAAAGTTAGTGTTACTCCTATATGTGTGGGTTACCAGTTGGTGGCAGATTTTGGGGAGTGGACTACTTCAATTGAAAAATAGGTTAGTAAGTGTGGCACACTTGAAGAAAGAAAAACATTGTTTGCTAAACTGGCATTTCAGACTTTTCCGATCAGAGAGACCCTCAAGGCTGGTTACAGTGCCTCGCTCAAATTAGGAGGAAGTCATTAAGAGGATTGGTGTCAAGGTACTGGGTACTGTGATTGATGGTGGGAAAAGATTTGAGGCACACCTTCACTTAAGATGGAGATCCTGCATTTGGTGTATTTACACTTCTTTTTGCTGTCTCATTCCTTGTTTTCCATATACTGAAGAGTAATGCAATGTGGTAGTTCTTAATTCAAATTTTGATTGATGGTGAACATATCCATTTTAAACCCTCCAAGTGACAGACTCAATGATGTTTGATCCAAGTAGTGATGATGTACTTGTTGCTTACTCAGGTCAATTTTAAGAAGTTTTTTCTGAAGTCTGTCTCTTGCAATCGTTCTCAAGACATAGTTTCTGGAAAGTCTTTTGCATTTTCACTAATTGTGTATCCAAACAAAATCTACATTTTAGAAACATTTGATCGAACTGCTTAAATCTTGTAAGGTTCAAAGGTGATGGGGTTTCCTAATTCTTACCAAATTTGGCATACCAACCATTAGAGTCACTATACAATCAGTGGAAATTAACCTTTAAAACTAATACCCCTTCTTTGGTTTGGTATTTCAGGATGACGACATTCATAAAAACTACCTTTCTCCTGTCTGTGCCAGAAGAGATATTTTAAATAAAAACTTTTAGGTTTGTTAAAGATAAAACCATAGTTTTTAATTAATATTTTCAATATAAACACTGATTATCAAATTAAAATTGCATAGTAAATTAACACAAATAGTGTGCCTCTAAAAATATGTAGCTTCTAAAAATGTTCATTCACAAGTAGTGAAAGGTAAAATTTTAATTATGGCTAATGTAAATCATGTCAAAGGCCAAATGGTCAGAGTTTGATAAAATTTGGTACATTGGTACATATTTTTATCATCCTTTTAGTATTTAAGTATTCTTTTCTCTAGATGATTTGTAGATTGACTATATTTTCACTATTTATAGTGTATTAAATAATAAAAATAGAATAAACCTCAGCTGGATAAAAGTTTCGAACATTGACTTAAAGTTAAAAATAGATTGTAATAAGACCATGAAACATGAGATGAAATATGTTTCCCTTTAATTAAACTTTATGTTTATTTAATGTATTTCAAGATATCTTTAATATACAAGTTCAATAAATTTATATTAGTAATAATTTTGCATTTATAAGTCGCAGAAATATTTTGTACAGCAATTGAGCCGATAAGAAACATGGTTGTAGCCAGAATCAAGAGAAATATATCACATTACAGTGATCATAACACCACATTGCCTCATCACATGGCCTGTTTTGTAGAAAATTCATAATATTGTATGTGCAAACTCGATTTAGGGGACAAGTAAATATTTTTATTTATTACACTGCTAGGTAAGATTAGGAAATATTTAATTATTAATTGAAAAAGTCTGGATGGCAAGTATTTACGTGGTATGAGAAAATTTTTTTAGTAAGTTGTTGAAATGGTAGGGTACCAAAAGAGATAAAATAGCATTGTCAAATATGTAAATTTAATATACAGGGTAATTTTACAGGGTGTAAAAAAAATTCCACACTGGCTTTTTAATTCCCGAATGATTACAAGTAAAGCAATAAAACTTGGTACATCATTACTGCACCTATAAATGTACTTTTTGAAGTAACTACGGTATTTTTGTTATATCAGGGTATGGTTCACAAAGAGTCAGAAGGAAATATTAAATGAGAGCATAGGTCGAGTAGTACATCAAATTAAAGGTCTTTATTAGTTATCTGTATTAGTAGAGTACAATGCTGCTAATCCGACCTCAAAGGGTTCACTCTTTAAAAAATTATGCTGGTTTGAAGTTTGAAACATTTAAAATGGAGGTCCTATTCTAGATGGATACATTCTTTTCTTAGTTGTGAAAGTTAAACTTAGTAAATAAATACTGGACTGTAAGATGTACTTCAAGTGAAGTCCAAACCCCAACCTAAAAATAAGAATTTTCTATTATAATAACTGATACCAGGTTTTTCGCTTTAGCAGTTATCTCTGCTAAACAACCCCTTTATAATGATGTACAATCTTAAGCTAAGCTAAGCTTATGGTAAAAACTCCTTGTAGACCATTCTTCATTGGATGTCTACTATTTGTCCAGTATTCATTCCTAAGTTTAACTTCACAACTTGAGCCAAGACAAGAATATTAAACCATTTAGAACAGAACTTGTATTGTAAATGTTTCAAAATTTAAACCTGCGTAATTTTTTATAGAGTGAACCCTTTGAGGTCAGATTTGCAGCATTGTACTCTACTAATACAGATCTTAAATTTGATGTAAGCAACTACTCGACCTATGCTCTCATTTAAGATTTTCTTCTAACTCCTTGTGGGCCAACCCCTTGACATGACAAAAAATTGGTAGTTATTTCAAAAAGTAGATTTATAGGTGCAATAATGATATAATAATAAAAGATTTCTATTTCAGTTATGTGGGTCTGATGATGTGTTTCTTGAACACGAAAGGCCTCACAAAAATAAAAATTTAATAATTATTGGAGTGTTTGTTTGTAAATTACGTATTATATTCCAATAAGAAGAAGCTGGTACAATATAGTACATAAGATGTTTTAAAGAATGTAGTCATATACCTACTTAGATTGTTTATTTTATTTATGGGGTTCCAATTTGGCAAAGTTAGTCTATGAATGTAAAATTTTCATATAATTTAATTATGAAGTAATCAGAAAATCTTTCAAAAATTAATATGAAGGATTGCGATATACTGAAAGTTTTATTGGACTGAATACGGGTTACAAAATTGTTCAAGGCGTTCAAAATACGACCCTTGCTAAATCTATAAATTCACTCATAATGGTCCTATGCTAGTGTATGTTTCATAAAATCTTATTCAGGTGCTGTAGAGAGATCCGAAAAACCCACAAAATCTCCTTACATAATTTTTGATTAGTTTATCTGTGCATTTGTTTTCAGTATTATGTATTCCAGGAGAAAACTTTCTCCAATTACCTACTTTCAAATATGTTTATTAATCAACAGTTCATTAAAACTTCAAAATTAAAATTGGCATTTAATAAAATCATATTTGTATAGTTGTGAATATTTATCTTTAATTACCAATTACTTACAGGACCACTTGTCATGTAAATGTGTGTTTTTTTTTTGTTTTTTTTTTAAGAAAAGGGTTTTCTTGTTCTAAATAAAATAAATTAAACTAAAGTTAACTTCTTGACTCAAATTTAAAATCAAACTAAAAATTAAACTTTCTCATTAATTTCTTTGTACTACGTACACGTGTCTTCTTGTTATTGTTGGCCCAGATTCAAGGTAAAAACTGTCATTAAACCACATTCCTTAAAAAATGATTTATTACAAACTTATATTCTTAACGTATTACATTTATTGTGACAGTTGAATATTAATTTTTTACTGCAAATAACCTTTAACTAATATAAAGTGGAACATTTTCTTTGATCAAATCTTGCTACAACTGATATTCTCTTACAATGTTGCGTTAATAATTTGGTGTTATCCTATTCTTCCTAATTCCTAATCCTCTGTATGAAAATAAGACGGTATACTGCAGAATCCCTTTCAGAATTAGGCATGGAAATAAGAGTAGCCAGGTGCACCACTAATATAATCCGTTGAACACTGGAAAAAACTTCTGAGATTCGCAAGTCACAATATTTATACCGACCTCTTCCCTAACCAAAACTACCTCATCAACGACGACTAGCCTTCGTGTATCCAATCACAAGGCTAGAGAAACTAATTGTCAACTTTATTACCCCTACTGTAAGCAGTGTAGCATAGGAGACACAGGACAGTACAGTATCAGGACAGTGGGCCAGAGTATAGCATAGGAAGAGACTATGCCTAATCAGTGGAGGTGGGAGGAGGAGTAGTGAAGGTCGTGACAGACAGTCAGTCAGTGTGTTAGTGAAGAGACCAAGAGACACAGGACAGTACAGTAACAGAACAGTGGACCAGGGTGTAGCATAGGAGGAGACTATGCCTAATCAGTGGAGGTGGGAGGAGGAGTAGTGAAGGTCGTGACAGACAGTCAGTCAGTGTGTTGGTGAAGAGACCAGGAGACACAGGACAGTACAGTAACACAACAGTGGACCAGGGTATGCCATAGGAGGAGACTATGCCTAATCAGTGGAGGTGGGAGGAGGAGTAGTGAAAGTCGTGACAGACAGTCAGTCAGTGTGTTAGTGAAGAGACCAAGAGACACAGGACAGTACAGTAACAGAACAGTGGACCAGGGTATAGCATAGGAGGAGACTATGCCTAATCAGTGGAGGTGGGAGGAGGAGTAGTGATGGTCGTGACAGACAGTCAGTCAGTGTGTTAGTGAAGAGACCAAGAGACACAGGACAGTACAGTAACAGAACAGTGGACCAGGGTATAGCATAGGAGGAGACTATGCCTAATCAGTGGAGGTGGGAGGAGGAGTAGTGATGGTCGTGACAGACAGTCAGTCAGTGTGTTAGTGAAGAGACCAAGAGACACAGGACAGTACAGTAACAGAACAGTGGACCAGGGTATAGCATAGGAGGAGACTATGCCTAATCAGTGGAGGTGGGAGGAGGAGTAGTGATGGTCGTGACAGACAGTCAGTCAGTGTGTTAGTGAAGAGACCAAGAGACACAGGACAGTACAGTAACAGAACAGTGGACCAGGGTATAGCATAGGAGGAGACTATGCCTAATCAGTGGAGGTGGGAGGAGGAGTAGTGATGGTCGTGACAGACAGTCAGTCAGTGTGTTAGTGAAGAGACCAAGAGACACAGGACAGTACAGTAACAGAACAGTGGACCAGGGTATAGCATAGGAGGAGACTATGCCTAATCAGTGGAGGTGGGAGGTGGAGTAGTGAAGGTCGTGACAGACAGTCAGTCAGTGTGTTAGTGAAGAGACCAAGAGACACAGGACAGTACAGTAACAGAACAGTGGACCAGGGTATAGCATAGGAGGAGACTATGCCTAATCAGTGGAGGTGGGAGGAGGAGTAGTGGAGGTCGTGACAGACAGTCAGTCAGTGTGTTATTGAAGAGACCAAGAGACACAGGACAGTACAGTAACAGAACAGTGGACCAGGGTATAGCATAGGAGGAGACTATGCCTAATCAGTGGAGGTGGGAGGAGGAGTAGTGGAGGTCGTGACAGACAGTCAGTCAGTGTGTTAGTGAAGAGACCAAGAGACACAGGACAGTACAGTAACAGAACAGTGGACCAGGGTATAGCATAGGAGGAGACTATGCCTAATCAGTGGAGGTGGGAGGAGGAGTAGTGAAGGTCGTGACAGACAGTCAGTCAGTGTGTTAGTGCCGGTTGTGTGCTGGTGGTGAAGTGCTCTTCATTTCTTGTTTTTGTTACATTGTTTGTCATCCTTTCCCGAATATAATTGCTGTGTCTTGGTGATTTTATAATTAGTAATAAATATATACAGCTTTTGTTATTATAATTAGGAGACCATCTATTTAGTGACATGATTGTTAGTTTTGACATAATAATTTTAAAATAGTAATGCATTTAAAATGATAGCGATCAGAAATGAATATGCTGGCTAGAGATTTGTTATTATTGTTAGTCAATATTGTATATCAACTATTGTACTGGTTTGGATCCCAAATTAAATTGTAGGTCTTTTAAGGTGATGAAAATCTTTTCAGTTGAAATCATAAAAAAAACAAAATTTGGTTCACAGCCCTTTGAGATTCCTTTTTCTGAAGACAGGTAAAATTTAAAAACATTATGATCATTATACGAGAAGTGGAAGGCATTTAAAACAGAACTTGGAAGCGTACTGTATATGAATGTATGTTTTACAGTGTATACATAAAAGATGACTGGAAGGAATTAGATGTTTTTAATTTATAAAACCATTAATTTTGTTAAGAAATATTTGACTAAAATCATATAATTTTCTTTAATTATATTCTATTAAAACATATAACATTTCCTTGAGTCATAAATCAGTTAAAAGATATGCCACTTTATGAAACTATAACCCATGTACATACTAAAAAAAATATATTTTTATTTTTGGCTAAGTATAAAATTGTATACATTTCCTAGTATACATTCTTTGGAGTGATAAAAACGTTCTCCTTCTTCTGTATTCAGAATAGTTCTCTCGGGGTTATGATTTAAAAAATATCACAACCAAAAATCAATTACACCACCTTAAGCTATATCAAAGATATGCTAATCAGGCAATTAATAATAGTGACTAATTGAGTAAGTGGTGAGTCTGTGGGTCATTTGAAAATTGTCTAGTAATAAACTATAACTAGTCATGTTATTTATAATTAGGACGTGATAGACCCATAATCACATTTGTTAGCGTTAATACTACTGCTTATGTGACTGGTGTCATGGCCTTCTAATTTCACATTGCGTAAAAAAATTGTTGGCACATTTAAAATTTAAAATCCATAACATGATATTTCATTTGTTTTAGTATTGTTTTGGCACATTTTTGGCAATGAATGTGTGCTATAATATTATTACCATAATGGCATTAAATTATATATATATATATATATATATATATATATATATATTTCAATTGTTATTGGTTTTAAATTATTCTTATTACTTAGATTTTGGCACATTATTGCAATGCTAAGTTCAATATTTGATTACAGAATCCAATTTATTTTAATGTAACAACAATTTTTATATAATTTTTTGAAACTTTTCTAGAGAAGATATGGACTCACCTCATTAAATAGAATTTCTTGTAAAATTTCAGTAGAGAAACACTATTTAAACACTTGGTATTGATAAAATATTTAAAATCGATAAATCAATTTCTAAATATTTACTAATTAACTTGTTACAAAGATTTGGATTAGATTTTCGTTCCCTTACAGGTAATAGTATGTTTGATAAACCCTTTAAGTGCAGTAACTAATATTCTGAAAATATAAAATTAATATTTTGTACAGAATATGTAAGTCTTACTCATTGCGTTGTTATATATTTAAATTGTATTTAGCTAACTACAAATCAATTTTATAAACAAAAAAACTATAAAAATTGGTTATTTCCATTCTAATAAAGAACCATATATTAAAATATTGGTAGCATGTACGTACATCTCTTTTGGAATACCATTTTAAATTTTACGATTTTTAGCCTCTTTTTTGAACCAAATTCGGCTTAGTTGCTATTCTATGCAAGGTCAAAGGGAAGATAAGGTGTCAAGGTGTACTGATAAGAATGTGAGAAAAAGTTTCAGAATGCTGTACAATTGAATGTATGAGAAATGCAACAAAAACCCCTATTGAGCTCTGAGAATAAGTAACTATACTTGGTTACATAGGAACTTTCTAATATAATACATACTAAATTGCTGTATTAAAACTTCAGTGTAAATATATTCCTGATAAATGTTATTATTAATCTGCTTAGGTATGAGAGAGTAGAGGTAGTCTAGGTTTAAATAAAGTTAACCATTAAAAATCCCAGTAAAGCCAGAAAACTACGATTTAGGGCTAATCTTAAATAGGGCTATATCTTAAATTAAACAAATTTCATGTTAAAATAAAGCCCTTCATTGCAACAGGGTTGTAGGTATAAAAACATAATTTCAGGTATGAAAATAGAGCTAGTTCAGTTTTAATGGCGATGCTTACTAACTGTGGTTGTACCTTGAGGTGTGGTGATAGCGTTATTAAGCCACTTTGGTTATGTAGCAATTTAGTCCAAAAACAAGCAGTAATTGTGGCTGGTATTGCGTCACATGCTGTAGTTATGAACGCAGAAGTGAGCTAGTTCAGTATTAATGGAAAAGCTTACTGTGGTGATTAGACCACTTTGGTTACGTAGCTTAGTACACAAACAAGCAATAACTGTATCTCTCATTGCGTCACATGCTGTAGTTATGAACGCAGAAGTGAGCTAGTTCAGTATTAATGGAAAAGCTTACTGTGGTGATTAGACCACTTTGGTTACGTAGCTTAGTACACAAACAAGCAATAACTGTATCTCTCATTGCGTCAGGTGCTGTAGTTATGAACGCAGAAGTGAGCTAGTTCAGTTTTTATGGAAAAGCTTACTGTGGTGATTAGACCACTTTGGTTATGTAGCTTAGTACACAAACAAGCAATAACTGTATCTCTCATTGCGTCAGGTGCTGTAGTTATGTACGCAGAAGTGAGCTAGTTCAGTTTAATGGAAAAGCTTACTGTGGTTGATTAGACCACTTTGGTTATGTAGCTTAGTACACAAACAAGCAATAACTGTATCTCTCATTGCGTCAGGTGCTATAGTTATGTACGCAGAAGTGAGCTAGTTCTGTTTTTAATGGAAAAGCTTACTGTGATGATTAGACCACTTTGGTTATGTAGCTTAGTACACAAACAAGCAATAACTGTATCTCTCATTGCGTCGCAGGTGCTGTAGTTATGTACGCAGAAGTGAGCTAGTTTCAGTTTTCAATGGAAAAGCTTACTGTGGTTATTAGACCACTTTGGTTATGTAGCTTAGTACACAAACAAGCAATAACTGTATCTCTCATTGCGTCGCATGCTGAAGTTATGTACGCAGAAGTGAGCTAGTTCTGTTTCAATGGAAAAGCTTACTGTGGTTGATTAGATCACTTTGGTTATGTAGCTTAGTACACAAACAAGCAATAACTGTATCTCTCATTGCGTCAGGTGCTGTAGTTATGTACGCAGAAGTGAGCTAGTTCAGTTTTAATGGAAAAGCTTACTGTGATGATTAGACCACTTTGGTTATGTAGCTTAGTACACAAACAAGCAATAACTGTATCTCTCATTGCGTCAGGTGCTATAGTTATGTACGCAGAAGTGAGCTAGTTCAGTTTCAATGGAAAAGCTTACTGTGGTTATTAGATCACTTTGGTTATGTAGCTTAGTACACAAACAAGCAATAACTGTATCTCTCATTGCGTCAGGTTGCTATAGTTATGTACGCAGAAGTGAGCTAGTTCAGTTTTAATGGAAAAGCTTACTGTGGTTATTAGATCACTTTGGTTATGTAGCTTAGTACACAAACAAGCAATAACTGTATCTCTCATTGCGTCAGGTGCTGTAGTTATGTACGCAGAAGTGAGCTAGTTCAGTTTTAATGGAAAAGCTTACTGTGGTGATTAGATCACTTTGGTTATGTAGCTTAGTACACAAACAAGCAATAACTGTATCTCTCATTGCGTCAGGTGCTATAGTTATGTACGCACGGAAGTGAGCTAGTTCTGTTTTAATTGAAAAGCTTACTGTGGTGATTAGATCACTTTGGTTATGTAGCTTAGTACACAAACAAGCAATAACTGTATCTCTCATTGCGTCAGGTGCTATAGTTATATACGCAGAAGTGAGCTAGTTCAGTTTTAATGGAAAAGCTTACTGTGGTTATTAGATCACTTTGGTTATGTAGCTTAGTACACAAACAAGCAATAACTGTATCTCTCATTGCGTCAGGTGCTATAGTTATATACACGGAAGTGAGCTAGTTCTGTTTTAATGGAAAAGCTTACTGTGGTTATTAGATCACTTTGGTTATGTAGCTTAGTACACAAACAAGCAATAACTGTATCTCTCATTGCGTCAGGTGCTATAGTTATGAACACGGAAGTGAGCTAGTTCTGTTTTTATGGAAAAGCTTACTGTGGTCATTAGACCACTTTGGTTATGTAGCTTAGTACACAAACAAGCAATAACTCTATCTCTCATTGCGTCAGGTGCTGTAGTTATGTACGCAGAAGTGAGCTAGTTCAGTTTCAATGGAAAAGCTTACTGTGGTTATTAGATCACTTTGGTTATGTAGCTTAGTACACAAACAAGCAATAACTGTATCTCTCATTGCGTCAGGTTCTATAGTTATGAACACGGAAGTGAGCTAGTTCTGTTTTTAATTGAAAAGCTTACTGTGGTTATTAGATCACTTTGGTTATGTAGCTTAGTACACAAACAAGCAATAACTGTATCTCTCATTGCGTCAGGTGCTATAGTTATGAACGCAGAAGTGAGCTAGTTCTGTTTTAATGAAAAGCTTACTGTGGTTATTAGATCACTTTGGTTATGTAGCTTAGTACACAAACAAGCAATAACTGTATCTCTCATTGCGTCAGGTGCTATAGTTATGAACACGGAAGTGAGCTAGTTCTGTTTTAATTGAAAAGCTTACTGTGGTTATTAGATCACTTTGGTTATGTAGCTTAGTACACAAACAAGCAATAACTGTATCTCTCATTGCGTCAGGTGCTATAGTTATGTACGCAGAAGTGAGCTAGTTCAGTTTCAATGGAAAAGCTTACTGTGGTTATTAGATCACTTTGGTTATGTAGCTTAGTACACAAACAAGCAATAACTGTATCTCTCATTGCGTCAGGTGCCTATAGTTATGAACACGGAAGTGAGCTAGTTCTGTTTTAATGGAAAAGCTTACTGTGGTTATTAGATCACTTTGGTTATGTAGCTTAGTACACAAACAGGCAATAACTGTATCTCTCATTGCGTCAGGTGCTGTAGTTATGTACGCAGAAGTGAGCTAGTTCTGTTTCAATGGAAATGTTTGCTATGGTTATACATTTTCGTGTCGTGATATGGTTATTAAACCACTTTGGTTATGTAGCAGTTTAGTCCATAAACAAACAATAACTGTAGCTCTCATTGCGTAAGAGTCTCTCGTCGCTAGCTAGGAGAAAATATGTATAATATAAACACATTATGGATAACAACATGTAGATAACACAATATGGATATAATTTTTAAATCCTCCGAGAGTTGTTAAAGTTTATCACACTGAATCCCAACTGGTATGATCCGGATTGTTTTTATTGCAAGATAAGGAATTAAAATTTGAATGTGGCGTAATCGTGAAGGACCCATTCATAGTCTTGGTGTGGGAGTCGTTTGGTATTTTATGAACAGTTTAACGTTTTAAAACTTTTAATCCTGCTTTCAAGAACTATTACTTTTTATTACCAACACCATTTATGAACAGTTATGAACATTTTTTTATAAACTAATTTATTCTGTTGTCGTTTTAGATAAAAAAATAATTTTTAGAAGCGAATGCTTAACCACAATAATTTACAAGTAAGACCAGTAAAATAAAGGCTTAAATTTACTAGCTAGTTATAATAGGCAAAAATCAATAAGTGTACTAGCACTACTTTCATTAGAAAAATTCCTGATATGTCCAACGTGTTCAAAACAAATTTGGTAATAAATGAGTGCCGTTATACAGAATGTAACGAACTTTGTATTCAAAATTTCAAACAAAAAAATTTCATAAACATATGTCGTGCATAACATAGGTCGAGAAAATGCCTTGTTTAGACGCTAGCTGCCATTTTGTATAAACATATTATTATCTCTAAAACTAGTTAAGCTAAAGAACCCAAATTCCGCACATAAGTTTGAATAGATTAGAGGAAAATAAAAAATGTGTTATTTTCTTTAGTATTAACAAATATGGCGTTTGTTGAAATTTTATTTTAAATCAAACAACAAAAAACCAATATAGCCTTTAAATATTTACTACGTACCAACTATTTAAACATGTTTGTTACAATTCTAACGTTACTTATTTCAACGGAATCCGTCAGTGCATAGGCGAGCACGACCACTCTAAAGATACGCTTGCACTGCACAAACCAGGAGCACACAAACATTTTGTCTTTTGACAGGCACTAACTGTATTACATCAGTCATAACATTTTTACAAGATACTAACTATTTTGCAATTTTTATAACAATTCCAACAGTACTTTTCCCAACTTCAATGCACAAGTGAGCACGACCACTTTAAAGGTAGGCTTGCACAAGCCAGGAGCAACAAACAATTAAATGATACATCTCAACTGTGACATGTTTGGTGCTTTGTTTGGTTTTTTTAGCTTACATTGTTTTAGAGATAATAATTTTTTTATAAAAAATACAAAATGGAGGCTAACGACTAAACGAGACATTTCTCGACCTATGTTTATATGGCATATTTTGTTTAATTTAATGAGTACTATCAGCCACAGAATTTTGTGACACGCTTTTGTGAACACCCTGTATATTTGTACAGTGAAGTCCTGGTTTATTTCTTCGTAAGATTAAAATCAATTATCATGCCTTCATTGTATTTAGCAATTGTCTTCACATGTAGTCTATCTATGGTGGCGTATATCTTCAAATGTATCTTCAAATTCACATGTATTTGAAGAAGTTTTATCTTAACCTTCTGAGATGATTTCATACCTGGTTGTTTTTCTCTTCGTCAGGTATATATCCCCGAATTGCGTATTCCATTTATACAATAACTTTTCACTTGGCATGAATAACGAGTGTTGTGGCAAACTGTACTGCCAAACTACCCGATGGATATTTATCGATAAAAGTACAGGCTAGATAAAAACAATCACATTATATTTCACTGTATTTGTCACCAGGTTTTACATTAAGTGCATTAGAGCCTTACATGGATATCACGTGATTCAGCACTTACGGTTGTCATTGAGTCAAAAGAACTGCTAATCTATGATGCAGGTCATTGGTTCCAACCTTTAGCCTGAAAGATAAATTGTTTAATTTCTCTTACATTGTTGTCTAAACAGTTGTTTTCTTTGCAAAGTGTGCAGATTTCGACTTCTTGTACTACTCGTTACAATAAAGGGTTTTGTTAAATTAGATAACAAAGATTTCTTTTGCGGGTTTTTGAGGACGAGGAACTTTAAAATGCGTTAATCTTAAATGCGTATTTTTATTATAAATTCCAAAGACTGGTGTTTTCCATTATATGAATAGTTTAGATAAACGTTGTACATGTCAAAATGCCCAGTAGTAAATGGCGACTCTAAAATTATAACTTAAAAGGAAATATGTTCGCCTTCGCATCAAATATGAATTAGTAGGCAGTGAGAGTTCTGTTGGTATCAAAAGGTCACAGATTTTAAAGGAAATGTGGAATACAAAAGCGCAATCAAGTAAAGGTTTAAGAGCATTCCCAGTGCAGACATTTGCTTGTAAATATGCAAAACATTTAAATGTACTCTCTCTCTCTCTCTCTCTCTCTCTCTCTCTCTCAGCCAATTTGTGTTTATTTATCTGCAAAAGAGACCCCGACACGCTGGGCACACACATTAGCTAATGTAAACCGTTACCACTTAAGTAAAGTAATGGTTTCGTGTGCAGTTTTATTTTTGCCCTTTCATGTTACCTCAGAGCGTACTGCGGTGTTACCTCAGAGACCTAGTGTTTTTGCTACAATTAACAATGGCACATGTCCGAAAAAATCTTATTACTTTCACATACTGGCTTTCGATTTTCTCATTTTATTAATTGTTGTGGGGGGGGAGAGGGACATAATGTTTTAGTGATGTACTTAGCAATTTCATGAGACTACATGGCATAATTAATTAATATCCAGGAAGATATAGTTAAAAAGGGTATTATTGGGATATACATGGAAACGTCCATAGACACTGTATACTGCACTTTTATAATTTAAAAAATATTAACGTTTATTATCCTAAAAAGAAATTGAACTGCTACTAAAGGTTTTATAGTTTTATCACTAGATGAGGAATTACATAAATTTAAATTAGGAAATGTATGCAGTTTTGTAATCATGTATAAATAAAAACGTAAAATTGTTTTACATGTGTGTAAAAATGTATAGTGTGTACAAAAAATAGTCATAGTTTCAGTAAGTGGCATGTTTTTTTAATGAAAAGTAATCTTATTTTGTAATGAAATTATTTTTTTATGAATAAAAATACGTCACTTACCCACAGTCGTCTTTTCTACAAGTACTGTACAAAGTTTATATGGATATCCTCAACCGTCTTTCTTTGGGCTTGAGAACAAGATCTTCAAAAATTCTGTTTTTAATTCCTACAACCGTTTGTGTAATATTTTTGTTTGTTTTTTCCTCTCTTCAGGAAAATTTGTCGAAAAACATTCTTTAAAAATTATTCCAACCGAAACACGATTGCACTACCTTAAGTCTATAAGATTAGTTAGCTGCAAACTACGTACTTAATCGCCAATATTTAAACAGTATTATCGAATATGTTTAAACTTGGTTACAATGATTAGCAATTACGCTTAATTTATAAAAAGCGGTAAAGAGTTAACAAAAGCAAACATAAAACAAAATGTTTCTTAGAAGGAAAAGGGATAAAAATTTAAAATTGTTTTGTTATCTTGCTAAGTAGGGTTATTACTGGATTCTGTGAATGACTGCAACAGTAAAGTTGGTTCGAGTAAAGAACGACCTAGGCATGTCATTCACCTCCTCTCGTGATAAGAGGACAACCTTGGTGAACATCCTGGCTGCCCTTGAGGTACCGTCCTGACACACTTAGACGTGGATAAGACACATCAGGAAACCACCGCAGTTACGTGGCCGGTGTCACTCACCTCCTCTCGTGATAAGAGAAGGACGGCCTTGGTGAACATCCTGGCTGCCCTTGAGGTACCGTCCTGACACACTTAGACGTGGATAAGACACATCAGGAAACCACCGCAGTTACGTGGCCGGTGTCACTCACCTCCTCTCGTGATAAGAGAAGGACGGCCTTGGTGAACATCCTGGCTGCCCTTGAGGTACCGTCCTGACACACTTAGACGTGGATAAGACACATCAGGAAACCACCGCAGTTACGTGGCCGGTGTCACTCACCTCCTCTCGTGATAAGAGAAGGACGGCCTTGGTGAACATCCTGGCTGCCCTTGAGGTACCGTCCTGACACACTTAGACGTGGATAAGACACATCAGGAAACCACCGCAGTTACGTGGCCGGTGTCACTCACCTCCTCTCGTGATAAGAGAAGGACGGCCTTGGTGAACATCCTGGCTGCCCTTGAGGTACCGTCCTGACACACTTAGACGTGGATAAGACACATCAGGAAACCACCGCAGTTACGTGGCCGGTGTCACTCACCTCCTCTCGTGATAAGAGAAGGACGGCCTTGGTGAACATCCTGGCTGCCCTTGAGGTACCGTCCTGACACACTTAGACGTGGATAAGACACATCAGGAAACCACCGCAGTTACGTGGCCGGTGTCACTCACCTCCTCTCGTGATAAGAGAAGGACGGCCTTGGTGAACATCCTGGCTGCCCTTGAGGTACCGTCCTGACACACTTAGACGTGGATAAGACACATCAGGAAACCACCGCAGTTACGTGGCCGGTGTCACTCACCTCCTCTCGTGATAAGAGAAGGACGGCCTTGGTGAACATCCTGGCTGCCCTTGAGGTACCGTCCTGACACACTTAGACGTGGATAAGACACATCAGGAAACCACCGCAGTTACGTGGCCGGTGTCACTCACCTCCTCTCGTGATAAGAGAAGGACGGCCTTGGTGAACATCCTGGCTGCCCTTGAGGTACCGTCCTGACACACTTAGACGTAGATAAGACACATCAGGAAACCACCGCAGTTACGTGGCCGGTGTCACTCACCTCCTCTCGTGATAAGAGAAGGACGGCCTTGGTGAACATCCTGGCTGCCCTTGAGGTACCGTCCTGACACACTTAGACGTAGATAAGACACATCAGGAAACCACCGCAGTTACGTGGCCGGTGTCACTCACCTCCTCTCGTGATAAGAGAAGGACGGCCTTGGTGAACATCCTGGCTGCCCTTGAGGTACCGTCCTGACACACTTAGACGTGGATAAGACACATCAGGAAACCACCGCAGTTACGTGGCCGGTGTCACTCACCTCCTCTCGTGATAAGAGAAGGACGGCCTTGGTGAACATCCTGGCTGCCCTTGAGGTACCGTCCTGACACACTTAGACGTGGATAAGACACATCAGGAAACCACCGCAGTTACGTGGCCGGTGTCACTCACCTCCTCTCGTGATAAGAGAAGGACGGCCTTGGTGAACATCCTGGCTGCCCTTGAGGTACCGTCCTGACACACTTAGACGTGGATAAGACACATCAGGAAACCACCGCAGTTACGTGGCCGGTGTCACTCACCTCCTCTCGTGATAAGAGAAGGACGGCCTTGGTGAACATCCTGGCTGCCCTTGAGGTACCGTCCTGACACACTTAGACGTGGATAAGACACATCAGGAAACCACCGCAGTTACGTGGCCGGTGTCACTCACCTCCTCTCGTGATAAGAGAAGGACGGCCTTGGTGAACATCCTGGCTGCCCTTGAGGTACCGTCCTGACACACTTAGACGTGGATAAGACACATCAGGAAACCACCGCAGTTACGTGGCCGGTGTCACTCACCTCCTCTCGTGATAAGAGAAGGACGGCCTTGGTGAACATCCTGGCTGCCCTTGAGGTACCGTCCTGACACACTTAGACGTAGATAAGACACATCAGGAAACCACCGCAGTTACGTGGCCGGTGTCACTCACCTCCTCTCGTGATAAGAGAAGGACGGCCTTGGTGAACATCCTGGCTGCCCTTGAGGTACCGTCCTGACACACTTAGACGTGGATAAGACACATCAGGAAACCACCGCAGTTACGTGGCCGGTGTCACTCACCTCCTCTCGTGATAAGAGAAGGACGGCCTTGGTGAACATCCTGGCTGCCCTTGAGGTACCGTCCTGACACACTTAGACGTGGATAAGACACATCAGGAAACCACCGCAGTTACGTGGCCGGTGTCACTCACCTCCTCTCGTGATAAGAGAAGGACGGCCTTGGTGAACATCCTGGCTGCCCTTGAGGTACCGTCCTGACACACTTAGACGTGGATAAGACACATCAGGAAACCACCGCAGTTACGTGGCCGGTGTCACTCACCTCCTCTCGTGATAAGAGAAGGACGGCCTTGGTGAACATCCTGGCTGCCCTTGAGGTACCGTCCTGACACACTTAGACGTGGATAAGACACATCAGGAAACCACCGCAGTTACGTGGCCGGTGTCACTCACCTCCTCTCGTGATAAGAGAAGGACGGCCTTGGTGAACATCCTGGCTGCCCTTGAGGTACCGTCCTGACACACTTAGACGTGGATAAGACACATCAGGAAACCACCGCAGTTACGTGGCCGGTGTCACTCACCTCCTCTCGTGATAAGAGAAGGACGTCCTTGGTGAACATCCTGGCTGCCCTTGAGGTACCGTCCTGACACACTTAGACGTGGATAAGTCACATCAGGAAACCACCGCAGTTACGTGGCCGGTGTCACTCACCTCCTCTCGTGATAAGAGAAGGACGGCCTTGGTGAACATCCTGGCTGCCCTTGAGGTACCGTCCTGCCACACTTAGACGTGGATAAGTCACATCAGGAAACCACCGCAGTTACGTGGCCGGTGTCACTCACCTCCTCTCGTGATAAGAGAAGGACGGCCTTGGTGAACATCCTGGCTGCCCTTGAGGTACCGTCCTGCCACACTTAGACGTGGATAAGTCACATCAGGAAACCACCGCAGTTACGTGGCCGGTGTCACTCACCTCCTCTCGTGATAAGAGAAGGACGGCCTTGGTGAACATCCTGGCTGCCCTTGAGGTACCGTCCTGACACACTTAGGAGTAGACGTGGATAAGACACATCAGGAAACCACCGCAGTTACGTGGCCGGTGTCACTCACCTCCTCTCGTGATAAGAGAAGGACGGCCTTGGTGAACATCCTGGCTGCCCTTGAGGTACCGTCCTGACACACTTAGGAGTAGACGTGGATAAGACACATCAGGAAACCACCGCAGTTACGTGGCCGGTGTCACTCACCTCCTCTCGTGATAAGAGAAGGACGTCCTTGGTGAACATCCTGGCTGCCCTTGAGGTGCCGTCCTGACACACTTAGACGTGGATAAGACACATCAGGAAACCACCGCAGTTACATGGCCGGTGTCACTCACCTCCTCTCGTGATAAGAGAAGGACGTCCTTGGTGAACATCCTGGCTGCCCTTGAGGTGCCGTCCTGCCACACTTAGACGTGGATAAGTCACATCAGGAAACCACCGCAGTTACGTGGCCGGTGTCACTCACCTCCTCTCGTGATAAGAGAAGGACGGCCTTGGTGAACATCCTGGCTGCCCTTGAGGTACATTCCTGACACACTTACGAGTAGACGTGGATAAGACACATCAGGAAACCACCGCAGTTACGTGGCCGGTGTCACTCACCTCCTCTCGTGATAAGAGAAGGACGTCCTTGGTGAACATCCTGGCTGCCCTTGAGGTACCGTCCTGCCACATTTAGACGTGGATAAGTCACATCAGGAAACCACCGCAGTTACGTGGCCGGTGTCACTCACCTCCTCTCGTGATAAGAGAAGGACGGCCTTGGTGAACATCCTGGCTGCCCTTGTGGATAAGACACTTCAGGAAACCACCGCAGTTACGTGGCCGGTGTCACTCACATTCTCTCGTGATAAGAGAAGGACAACCTTGGTGACCATCCTGGCTGCCTAGTAAAATCACTTTGAAAGGTCTTATAAATTCTTAGGTACAATTTTTAGTTTACTTTAGCATAAGCCTTGCTTCGGAATAATCTCTTAAATACTTTCTAGTCTGAGTGACTCTAGTGCCGCAGTCCTACTATTCCAGGCCAAGCACGTGCCGTGGCCCACACAAAGATAGAGGGGTGAGTGACAGCGGACTAGGCGGCCCTAGCAACAATGAAGGACTCAGTAATCACTATTAACCGGCTCTAATTGATGACCTGGTATTTGCCTGTCGGTTCCACTGTTTCTCTTGTCTCTCCGGTCCTGTTCCTTCGTTCCGCTGTCAATTATGTCTACAAACGTAACTTCAACGTTTCCTGACGCTGCAGTGCATTTTCAATTGTAATATCTACAGAATAAAATAGTAGCAGTTTACAGTACTTACTATTTTTACAAATTCAATTAGCCGATACGATGGGAGTATCGAAGGATCTGACAGAGGTAGCGCGCATACGGACAGACCGACGGACAGGTTTCCCTTTTACTTTTTTTTTATCTAAAATCAATAGGATTCTTCTATGGAACAAGAGGAAGCTATAGCTCAGTTTTTTCTTGAGATACTCTGCGAACAGGTAGACCTCAGCAAACGCTTAGCTATATCCATTATTTGAAGTTTGTTTTTGACGATGAGAGGATTGTGAAGGAAACACAATTTTTCTGGACATTTGCCTTTGTTCACTGATACAAAAAATCAGTATCACTACGTTTTCGAGATCTGAAATCTGATCTCTTCCTCAGGTAAATAACTAACCTAAGACGTAATTGCAAACTAGGTTAAAATAAACAAACCATACCAGAGCGATGTGACACGCTTAAGTCAGGAATCACAACCACCATGTTTTGTGTCAACTTCACTAACTCTAAAACATGCACTTAATAAAAAAACTAAACACAACACTAATTATAATGATTAGGGTGTTTAGTTAATTTAAGATGCAAGCTCTCAAGGTGTTTGATTTGTTTATTGGTTATTGGTACCGAGAATCAATTCTTTGTTTGAAGTTTGTTTTTGACGATGGAAGGATTGTGATGGAAACAGGATTTTTCCGGACATATCCGGACATCTTGTCTATGTAAAACTGAAATTTCATACATAAAAGTGTATAGATCAATTCGTAATCGACGTATCGTGCGGACAGAGAAAAGATGACATTAATCTGTCCCCTGAAATATAGCAGAAACTGTTATAATACTTTGTATATGTGGACTCTGGTTATACTCGTATATAGGCTTCGCTAATGCTCATCTAATAAATTGACTTTAAACCTCCACTTTTGAGGAGGTGGCGCTGTCAGTGCTAATCACTTTTTTGGTGTTTTTGTAGACAATGCAAGACGTGACAGTGCTGGTTTTGTATATTTGTACATCTGTAAATAATACATTTTAATACATATAAAACTAATAACTGCTATTGATACACCGAACTATCTGTATGAGACTACACAGGGCATTTAACTCATTCTACACGTCCCGTTTACCCTATTAGTTGACCTTGAAGATATTGTATTCCATAGGGAATAACAATTGTCATTGGCAAACATTGCCTTGTTTCACAGTACCTATCTATCACTAGAGATGCGAGAATGAACTTGATCTTTTGACCTTGGATTAAAGCGCTTATCAAGTCGGATATTAACTCATCTCCCGGTCCCCTGCCGTCTCTGTAGTGCATGTCAAACATTGTCTTGTTTCACAGTATCTATCACTAGAGATGCGAGAATGAACTTGATCTTTTGACCTTGGATTAAAGCGCTTATCAAGTCGGATATTAACTCATCTCCCGGTCCCCTGCCGTCTCGGTAGTGCATGGCAAACATTGTCTTGTTTCACAGTATCTATTACTAGAGATGCGAGAATGAACTTGATCTTTTGACCTTGGATTAAAGCGCTTATCAAGTCGGATATTAACTCATCTCCCGGTCCCCTGCCGTCTCGGTAGTGCATGGCAAACATTGCCTTGTTTCCCAGTATCTATTACTAGAGATGTGAGAATGAACTGAACTTGATCCTCTGACCTTGGGTTAACGCGCTGTTAAGTCTTGATAATAACTCGTCTCCCGGTCC
This sequence comes from Homalodisca vitripennis, assembly GCF_021130785.1. NCBI lineage: Eukaryota > Metazoa > Arthropoda > Insecta > Hemiptera > Cicadellidae > Homalodisca > Homalodisca vitripennis. The sequence continues at coordinate 185,750,930 of NC_060210.1, forward strand.
CCTGCTATCTCGGTAGTGCATGGCAAACATTGTCTTGTTCCATAGTATGTATCACTAAAAATGTGAGAATGAACTTGATCCTCTGACCTTGGATTAACGCGCTTATCAAGTCGGATATTAACTCATCTCCAGGTCCTCTGCCGTCTCGGTAGTGCATGGCAAACATTGTCTTGTTCCATAGTATCTATCACTAAATATGTGAGAATGAACTTGATCCTCTGACCTTGGATTAACGCGCTTATCAAGTCGGATATTAACTCATCTCCCGGTCCCCTGCCGTCTCGGTAGTGCATGTCAAACATTGTCTTGTTTCACAGTATCTATTACTAGAGATGCGAGAATGAACTTGATCTTTTGACCTTGGATTATATTGCTGTACCAAGTCAGAAATTAACTTGTCTCCAGATCCCCTATCGTTTCGGCAGTATATGCCCAATGATGCCTTGTTTCACGACGTATATCACTAGAAATGCAAAAATGAACTTTATCTTTTGAACTTGGATTATATTGCTGTATTAAGTCAAAAATTGAATCCTCCCCAGGCCCCTTGTCATCTCGGCAGTAAATGGCGAATGTTGCCTTATTTCACGGCAACTGTCACTAGAGATGCAAAAATGAACTCGATCTGTTGTCCTTGGATTATCGCGCTGTATCAAGTCAGATAATAACTCATCTTCCGGCCTCCCAACTTCTCGGCAGTAAATGGAAAATGTTGCCTTGTTTCACGACATATATCTCTAGAAGTTCTAAGATGAACTTGATCTTTTGACCTTGGATTATTGCGCCGTATCAAGTCGGATATTAACTCCTCTCCCGGCCCCCTGCCGTCTCGGTGTACATGACAAACTTGACGTCATCTCGTTCACGAGCCTTGCTTACTGGTGTTCTACAACATGACTTAGAGAGTAATTAATGAGTCTCCAACATATGCAAGCTTCATCTCTAGCCTATTTTAAGTGTATGCTAAACGTAATGGTTTTCGGGCATCTACTTCTATGTAACTTCTCTACAAATTGTATTTTCAAAAATTAAAATTTGAGTTTTAATGAATCTTAGTTTTTAATTTTATTATTTTTCATAATCTGTTTGCTACGGAACATGAAAAATCCAAAAAAAATTGCAGTCTTATTTGCTGTCATCGGATCTTCCTAGTTTCCTGCGCTGGACCTCAAAGAATTTTTATTGACTTTTTGAGCTCTTGTGCAAACATGTCTCTTGTTGTACTGTCTATTTACCATCTCTGCAGTAGTGAATGGTTCTCTCTGTCACTAAAGACTCAGTTGTAAAGAACTGCGCCCACGTTATCATCTGCTACTTCTACATTGCCATCCTTAAGGGTGTTCCTCGATGCCAGTTTTACATCAACTATGTTCTTCGCCACCGCTTCAGGCGATAAGATAACAAGAGTTTCTATCCATCTCTCCGCGGTGCTGCCGAGTTCGACAGTCTCCATCCTTTGACTCGCGAGTTAGTCATTTCACTCAGTAAGCTGGGATAAGGGTTATTAGTGACAATCTCACAGCAGCTGTGAGGGGGAAGCGATTGTGATGGATGGATAAAACGCGGTTTCCTGCTGCGGTAGCGGCGGTAGTACCGGCCTTGGTCCTCCCCACACGCGTCTGCTGCGCACTACCGCCGACCCGCCCACCAGAGCATTATATGGATGTGGTGTTGTGGTACTTAGCCTGCTGTTGATGTTAATCACTTGTTTGCTTTCATTGTTTCTGTTCCATGCCCTGAAACCAGTGCTTCATTCCTTGTAATTTCGCTGTCTCCTAACTACTATATCGTGGTGTTTAGATAGATTTGTACACATTTCGCTGTATTCTTGTAAACAAATCTCCAGTTATTCCAATGATTCATCAAGATTTCGCTCATGATTCGTTTTGGTTTTCAACCAAAATTGGCTAGAAGGTCATGAATTCAAGTTCCTTGTTGATTTCAGTGTTTGGAGTCTCTTGGATTCTCGAGTTAAGAATCAAGGGGTTAAAATAAATAAATACTTTACTTTTACATCTATGACAGCGGACATAAAACAGTGTCTTTGAGTTTGTGGAATTTTACAAAAGTCGATTACACACATTGAATGTGTGTGATAATGCATAGAGGGTAAAGTCTCTGCTCATAAATCATTTTTATATTCATCTAGCCTTCACATCCTACTAAAGCAAAAGTTCTATAACAGTTCGTATTTACATTCAGTGTTAACCCAGGGTAGTTAATGAGTTAATGACCGATCCCAGAGGGAGAATTCTACGATACATTACAGCCATGGCGTGATGCTCCTAAATTTGATCATAGATTCTTGAAATTCTCAGAGGTCTCAAATATCTATGACTTACAAGGGCCATATTTTGTCAGCCGCTCGCTTGGATCGTCGACACGGTTGATGAGGACTGTACGCAGTACAACAGCTGTTAGCACTTCACGCGAGCAGAGTAGCCATGGCGTGATGCACGTGAGTGGTGAGCGAACTGTTGTCACAGTCTCGACAGATAACGAGTCAATTGTGTCAGCCGCTCGATTGGATCGTCGACACGGTTGATGAGGACTGTACGCAGCACAACAGCTGTTAGCACTTCACGTGAGCAGAGTAGCCATGGCGTGATGCACGTGAGTGGTGAGCGGACTGTTGTCACAGTCTCGACAGATAACGAGTCAATTGTGTCAGCCGCTCGCTTGCAGCTGTGGATTAATAAATCGACTACGTTATATAACTGGACCGCAGGCAGTACTGCAATGTATAATAATCCTGTCTGCCAATAATATTAGTAAATGTGGATGGTTTATTGGGATGTTTTTGTAGTATATACTCATAGGATGGAGTATAAAGCTCACCCCCGGTAACTATACATATGGAAAGTCATGATCAAAATCTGATGTAATAGACTCCCTCCCCCATCTGCCATCTTATGGGGCACTAGTCCCGTAAATGCCTTAGTGCGAACATGAGTGATATCGTACCTTCATCGGATGATGTGGTGGGTGTGAAGGGATGATTTATTCTGAAATAACTTTCATAGTTGAGCACGGAAATTATCATTATAACTACACTCTAAAATGACAGACTTTAGAAATTTTAAGATTAGTTCTTGAGGTATCTTCAGAAACCTGTAGCCTTTGCATGAAAATATTGACTAGCTAGTGCGCATGCGCGGCCGAGGCTACATCGCTTTGCCACCTCAGATATAATTTTCAGCTGATGGTTTCATCATTCTGTATTACCAGTTCTGACCATATCCTTTCAGGGTTTCAAACTGTACAACAGTCAGACGATACTTTGAACAGTTAGACTATTTGTAAGTCTATGAGATCGTCTTAGCTAGGAAAGTTTCAGTTATAGAGTTTAGTCCCCTACTGAAGTCGAAGAAAGTGAGAATGCAACATTCTGCTGCACAATCTTCAACGAGTACGCCGTAACACAGTCACAACTGACAACTCTGTCTGAAGAATCCCACGAACTTGTGTCCCATCTGTTACTTTCTCAGCCTTACTTACTAAAGAGTGGAAGCAGTGCCCTGGGTGTGAACCGGAGCATGATGAACAATCTTCTGCTTGTGAGGATTTTTCTGCACAGGATTTTTTGTGACAATTGTGGACTCACACGAGTACATCAGTGTGGTTTGGATTGTCAGCACTTACCGATGCCGCACCAACAACACCCGTAGCTCATGCTACCTGGGGAAGGAAATTTGCCTTGCCTGGTCGTGCTCATGTGGTCTCCTTGCTCACTAGGAGAGGATTTTCTCTATATTCTGAGTTGAGTAGCTCCTCGGAGTTACAACGGATAGCTCCTATTAAAAAAATATGCTCCCCGCTACTTAGTATGGCTATTAAGGCATAGAGGCACCACTTCTGTGCTATGCACCTGGCTTGCTTGAGAAACCAAATTTAAGCAAAGGAGTAGACACTCCGCCTAGTGAAGCTGTTTCGACGTCGTTTCATCTCAGTTGTCACTGAGTTACAGCGTACTCAGATGAAGATTATAACCTTTGCTCTCTCTCTCTTCGAGTACCATCCCGGCCAGTGTAGGAGACTACACTCGTCTACTAGACGATACTGTTACTATCTGAAGAAACAAATCTATCTGTACTTATTAAACTTATTCAAAAAGGAAGTTTTCGCTGAACCAGACGAATTCTCTGAAAATGAATTGCTAGCAATATATTTTTAACTACGCGTTGATTGTAATTGGAGTAGAGGTTAAACGGTTTGTCGACGCGTGATGTCAATTAACAGCAAGGTAGGAGTACGCCACACCACGTGTCGCGTAACAGGCCTCGCTGAGGTCGCGTTCAAAGTGTATATAGGTAATTTCATCGACTACATATGTTACTCTCACTTATTATAACATCATATTATTGTACTCAGTTTGCAAATTTATTTATTTTGTGAAGTTCTCGTTGCCATCATGCTTGTCTATAAGACCAGTGCAAAAAGGTTCGCTAACGCTCAGCCAAATCCCATGGCGTGTCATGCACCATCAGGGAAATGTGTTGCTTGTATAGAAGTGAAGATGCTTCATGCGAGTTCGTTTTCAAGGAATTGTGCAAAAGAAAGTCCCCCGAGTGATAGGCTTCGCTAACGCTCAGCCAATGGTTTAAAGTGCAATTGGTCATTAGGACTATTCCTAATGTTTGGTGTAATTTGGTAATGTCTTGACCGAAAAGGCTCAATAGAATTGTTAGTGTTCTTGCCGTCCTTATTTCTTCAATACAATGGCAATGTTCTTGCCTTCCTCATTTCTTAAAAAAAAAGTTAGGACCGAACAGGCTCAATAGAATTGTCAATATTCTTGCCGTCCTCATTTCTTCAAAAAATGTTATGACCGAAAAGGCTCAATACAATGTCAATGTTCTTGCCTTCCTCATTTCTTAAAAAAAGTTAGGACCGAACAGGCTCAATAGAATTGTCAATATTCTTGCCGTCCTCATTTCTTCAAAAAATGTTATGACCGAAAAGGCTCAATACAATTGTCAATGTTCTTGCCTTCCTCATTTCTTAAAAAAAAGTTAGGACCGAACAGGCTCAATAGAATTGTCAATATTCTTGCCGTCCTCATTTCTTCAAAAAATGTTATGACCGAAAAGGCTCAATACAATGTCAATGTTCTTGCCTTCCTCATTTCTTAAAAAAAGTTAGGACCGAACAGGCTCAATAGAATTGTCAATATTCTTGCCATCCTCATTTCTTAAAAAAATTTATGACCGAAAAGGCTCAATACAATGTCAATGTTCTTGCCGTCCTCATTTCTTAAAAAATGTTAGTTGTGCACACTATGTGATAACAATTAGTTAGGTACTTAAGGTTACAAATATACGTGTTATTTTAAATCGTGAAAATTATAACTAATTTTATAAATGTGTTAAAGGACAAAAAATGATTTGTAGAGAAATGTGGTTTCAAAAAGTCATTATTCAAAATTTTAAACACCGTTCACATTTTATTATTGTAGTAGACTTTTTTTTCTTAAATGAAAGCCGCGCGTGGCACTACAATTTCCACATTTGCCAAAAGTATGTTTTTTAAATTAAGTACTTAACACATTGTTTCCTACGGGAGTACCAACGGTAAGGCACGTGCGGCTCGTGAGCAGGTGGTTCACCTCCGTTTTGCGCAACAAGACCTCTCTCTCCTGTGTGCCGAATTAAAGGTCATGGCGGTCTCGAGGCACGGATGCTATGTGTTTTGATAGTGGGCCAACCCAGATAAATGCGGTATAGCAGTGGTGCGTAGTGGCGTGCGTGAGGAGGAGCACGCACACGCACACGCACTCTGGTCGCGTAGTGTGTGTCGTCTTTGTCCACGAAAGTAAAAGTAGGCCTGCCACATTAGTAGCGACGCCGTACAGCACTTATCGCAGTCCTCCTGTCGAGCCTATGGGTTAAGCAATTCCCTCACTGTCCTTTGCAGTAATTATCCTCGAATTACGAAATCCATATGGTTCTGATTCCACTTAACTGCTTTGTTACCGGTTAGCTATTAGTCAATAGCACTTACTTTACTCAATACTTTATTCAGACTTTGCTTTGGGTCAAAATACACGCACAACCTGGAGTGTAGACATTATCGACATTAGCCTCTTCATAACTCGCTTAGTTTTGTTGCTAGGAACTTTTATAAAAAATAAAGTATGTTTAAAGGGCTTTAAAACAGGTTCTATGAGTTTTCCCCGAATAATGCATCGGTTTTTGGTAATTGTACGTAGAAAGTTTCCATTTTGGCGTTTGAAAATACTAATCAACTTTCAACAACAAATAATTCCGATTGTATTGGGTCTGCATGTATCATAAATACACGATTATTTTCGTTTTCTTGTAAGCTATAATTTTGCCCTCTACAGGTTTTTCGATTAAATGCATATTTTTCCAGTTATTCGCGAACAACCGTCTGAAAAGGGTTTTTTTGCCTGAAAACCGACAATTTCACTCGCTAATAAGTCAAAATGTATTGACTTTCAGAAAAACAACTTCATAGAACACAAGTTTTTTCGCTTATTTTCAATGAAAAATTGTTCACCCCCGGGAGGGAGTACTCCCGGCACAGGGTACATTTTAAAATAGAGGACAAGTAGAACCTAAATCCAAAATTTTTATGAAAATAGGTGCTGTATGGGACAAATACACAGTTTACTCTATTGTTACCGCCATTGACTGAACTAATTCTCAATGGGAGGTTTCTAACCTCCCACTGTCACCACATACTACTATCTGACCCTTTACGATTAAGTTGCAATACATACTGCGGGTGTCTGTTTTAGTGAGTTTCTACGACTAGTTCCTTGTAGCTAGGTGCTCAATAATATAATTTTTTTTATTTACATTGGAGTCATTAGAATTGTCGAGTTCAATTCCGATTTCATTCCTTTTCCAGAATACAATCTCTCCTCTCCTCTCCTTCACCTTAATAATAACAAAACATAACTAGTAAAACTAAAGAATCTTCTTTAAAATAACTTGAACAGTATTCTATCTTTTTCCAATGTACTTTAAGTCAGTTTGTATTCATTCTGAAAAACTAATTGGCTTGTACTCTAAAAGTCAACTTTTTACATTGAATATTTCATTTACATAATAATATTCCGAACTCGACAACCTTTCTTATCGGAACTTATTCTTTTTCAATGGACACTAAATTGCATCATTATCCTAAGTGGTCTGAAGAACTTCCTCCTATTTGTCTGTTTTTGCTTCACCTGTATTCAGACCCGCGTCCTAATTGGTGTTTTCTGTCTGATTCACTTTCTTCTCGCTTTTTCTATACCACGAATGAGCAGCTGTGCAAAATATCAGTGAATGTATCCAGTTAATACAATCAATAATAACTTTCAATATTCCGAGAGCAATATCCAACTTGAGTTTATGTATTATACAGGATGAATAAATATTCACGACTCCCTCTATTTTTGTTTTAAAGTTTATATAAGGAGATATCCTTTCGGTAGTGGTATAATTTGGAAAGGAAGTTTCCTTTGATGAGTCTGATATTTTTTGTGACCCCCAAAAATGCGAGATTTGGGGGGAAAATCCAAAATTTAAATATATACCCCTTTCAAATGACCCTTTTATTTTGAAGAGCATAAACAACTTCAAACAATGGTGAAAACCAGAGATCGCCATATCTTTTCCATTCAAATTAATAGCCAGTGTTACCAGAACAATATTTTTAATTTTTCAAGTCAAATCAAATGTTCAAACTGAAGTACTCCTACTATTTGGCAGTGAGACGAGCGTAGGGTGAGCTCCTCTCTCACGTTTTAAAAAGTCTGAAGTGGTATTTGGTTGCAGGCCCCATCAATCTTGTTCCGTAAATTTTCAACATTTTCTACTGGTGTTTTGTAAAATGTTAGTGTAAAGATTTCATTAAAACAAAATGTTGACGACTTATTGTTTTGGATGGGAAAGAGATAGCGATCTCTGGTTTTCACCATTGTTTAAGTATGTTTATGCTCTTCAAAATGAGGGATCATTTGAGTGCGTTAAAATTTAAAAATTTTAAGCTGTCTCCAAATTCCGCATTTTTGGGGGACACAAAAAACCTTCAAAATGGCGAAATAAAACTTCTTTTTCACATTGCACCACTACTCAAAGTACATCTCCTGGGGTCCTGACTTTTTAGTCACCCTGTATATTTGTAAAAAATGCGCGAGTTGGCAAACAATGTGCAAGGACGAGGAAGAATTGGGGTATTAGTCATGTATTTTTAATTCTGGAAAGAAACGTTCTCAACTTGATGATTAACATCGTAGAAAAGATGTGGAACGAAGTAAAATGGACATACCAATTGAACGCCTGTTGTTTTTAGTTGATTTATTATAAATTAGGGCTTCCGGACGTTAACCGTGTGTGTGTAGTAGAGCTGTCTTTGTAACGTTAGCTCTGACTGTAGTTGTTTCTCCACAGCGAGGGCATAGTATTTCAAGAATTAATTTTTTTCACCAGTTTTTTGACGTAGTTATAACAGGAAAACCTAGATCTAGGAGAGTACAGGTTCTTCGTCGAACCCGAAGGAATCACTCGCTTACAAGATGAACATCGTGTGACAAGATGTAGATGTAAGGCAACGTCTGTCTGTCTGTCTGTGTGTCGACAACGTTGTGCAATGTTGACACATGTTTAGCGGCTTCTGCCACAATACACGGTAGCTGTATCTCGTTATCGTGTCGGCAGCATTGCCAAACCCAGGTCGCTAGTCGAGGATATACACTGATTGCTCACACGGGGAATCGTGACGTTGCTGACACAGCCGCGACTATCAATTAGCGATTAGATGGTCAGATAGAGGTGACATCGGGAGCCTTGGCGGCGGTCACCTGACTGAGGTCAGGGGTCACCAAGGTCGACCGCAGCATCTGCTCACGGTTACAACCGTCACCGGTTCCACCACAACAGAGATAACTCATCTTACAAAACAAATTTAAAAGGGAAATTGTGTAATATTGGTGACGATGTTCACTCTTGACCCTGTTTCCAATCTTATTCTGCTTCTTCATTTCATAATTTTATATAATATTAAAATATATATATATATATATATATATATATATATATATATATATATATATATATATAATTATTAATAATAATTATTTAGATGTATATTGTCTATAATTTAGCGACAGCGATGTGATTTCATTGAATTCCGAAAAATGAAATTATCATTGAGTTCAGAGTTAGGCGTAGTACAATGTGGAACATTTGGAAATATCAAGGGACCTAGTGGTGATCCCTGCGGCACTCCCGATAGACTATGTGGACAAGTGTAGTGCGGTAGTGTACAGTGCAATGGTGCGGTGACTCCACCACTTTTACCATGCTGAGGTGGATGTTCTCTACCGGCAGTCGCCGTGAGCCCAGTCCCCAGAGGAGCAAACCCAGGAGTCGCTCCCTGGACCCCAGCAGCCTGCAGGCCACCTCGCTTCGGACATTCCAGCAGCAACAGCAGCAGATACACCAAGTATGTCCTCTTGTGGTCGTTACGATTTTGCTGTTATACTACTCACTTGATATAACCAGGTCTTTCGGTAATCCACGCTTTTGAAAGTTCAGGGGTTTTACGAACCACAAGATGAAACACGAAAGGATAGCAAACAGCGAGATTCATTCACTAGCACATCGTAAATATAGTAGTTTTTAATGTAGATTAAAATAATAAGTCTTAGATTAATATGTATTTTAATGTATTTTAATCTAAGGATGTTTATCTCCATTTTTACGATCAGGATACTTGATTGTATGTATTACTTTGACGACTCTTAAATTATGTGCAAATCTCACAAATACAAAGGTCTTTTAACGGTATTACATTTTCTTTACTCGGCTGTCTGTATTGTATCGTCTAATAATAATTAAAGAAAAACAAGAGTTTAAATTAGAAATAATATCGAAGAATAAATTATTAATAATATTCGTTTTGTTTCAGAAAGTTGCAGCGTTAAGCCAGCAACAGCAAAAAAGTGAGTAAAAAGTCAATTTTTGGGTTGTTATAATAGATTTTATCTACATGTGTGTGTGTTTTTTAGTTGGATTTATTTTAAAAGCAGCCATCGATGTACTTTTATGTACTACCCTACACACACGCGCGGGCGCGCGCACCTCTTCTACTCCAATCTTGTCGGTTGACACTCGAGAGTAACTTGCCTTTTCCTGTTGTACACTCGAGCAAACTTCTCGACTTGTAATGTTTGCCATCGTGTGACTCTTGAGACTGGGAGTGGTGTGGATTATCTTGTGCTCCGTGTTGTTTTCCATACTGCTGCGTTTTAGTTGGGTGGTCCATGAAAGTCAAATATGTTCCGGACGTTTTAAGGCAAATAAGGTAAACTAGGAAGATGTATATCTGCGTAGAAAACAATTCAATGTCAACTGATGGCTCTTGAGGTCAAGGTAGCCGAGTCAAGGAAGAGCGAGGTTAACGGGTTCTAGGAGGGTGATCCATAAGCGATCTTCTTCTCGGAAGAGTCAGTCTCCCCGATTAATAGTTTTGTACCCTAAAACCCTCTATTTTGAAACTTTGGTTACCCTGTTTTTGGTGGCTCAAATTAGTGTAATGCCTGTCTCATTTTAAATATACGGTGTGTTCCCAAGTTTTGAGGATTGTTTACAGTACTTGCAGTTCTTCATGACTCATTTATGCAATTATAAAACCACTTAGGGTTGTATTGGTAACGGTTATATAATATAACCCTTAGGTTTTCTGTTGTACAATCAGTATTAATACCAGAAATTTTAAAATCATTTGAATGGTTGGTTGTAATTCATACTTTTAATATTGAACATGTTTTTGAGTTCTACGGATCGAGTCAAACAACAATGATATTAAGATTGCACATCTAATGAAATAATTAATTTAATTAAATAAGGATTAACAACACTGGTCAATACACATTGTCTTGCGTAGTGCATATAGTTACATGTGTATATGTGGTGAAATATTAATTGGATTAAGACCTGTAGGGTACGTCCAAGATGCACGCTGGTTTTCTGAGTCAGGCGATCGGCGCCGATCAGCGCCGAGTCGGCGTGCGTAAAATTCCACGTTGTTAAGCAGGAGTGGCCACACTGCACCTGCGCGCTAACTTTCTGCGCACTGGTAGTCTGACTCAGATTTTTACCGGAATGATTTGTTCATTCTGGTTTCAGACGACCTGCTAGTCGGAAAGTGATTTTCATGTGTGTATATTGAGTGTTGTTTGTTTTTTTTTACGATGGATATCGACGATTTAGTATCAAAAGTGAAACTTAATCCTCCGATATGGGATAAGCGCCTTAAAGAACATTCCAATAGGAACATCGTTGATGCCTGTTGGCGGAAGATTTAAAGATATTAAGGATGTTTTAAAGAGGATCACGGATTATAATAAACGGTACCAAGAACTGGCACATACTTTCTCACAATGTTCTAAAACGTGTTTTATAGGCCAGGGTCGATATAGGTAGTTTCATTTGCTGGTGCCCACATAAGGGTTGCTTCAATTACTAGAATTATTAGAAGTTTGTTAGTAAATCAGCTGATCTTTTCAAGTCAGTTTCAATGTTTAGTAAACAACGTATGTTGTAAAAGACATTTTGTAAAACCACTTTTTTGGGTTCAGAGGACCCCAAAACGTAAAGGTCCGTCAAAAAACCAACATCGAATTTGTGCGATCACTATACTTTCTCTATAAATTATAAAAATTGTGTTTACGTACCTTAATGTGACAACCAGTCTCTCTTCCGCTTGAATAGGGGTTGTGTGGTAATTCGCCCAGTTTCTTAGTCAGCCTGTGTTCAATTTTTGACAAAATAAAATAAAAGTTATCCGGGATCATTCTGAAATATTTAAAAAAATGGGTTTTCGTCGGCAAGTAATTGCGGAAATAGGTGTTTGTACTCCCCGTAAACAGATCTTAATTTATTAATTGGATGTATTTCACTTCTCATAGGTTTTAACTTGGCTGCAATAAAGCTGCAGCCTGTTCACACTTGTAAGTTCCATTGTACACTGATATCTTTTTGGTAGCAGCTCTTTCTGCGCTGACAACCTGCTTACATAATGGCTACATCAGCCTCCCGCTCAGAGTCAGACAGTCGGCGCCGAGAAATCTGACTCTGTCTACCTGCTTTTTATCAGCGTGCATCTTGGACGTACCCGTATAAGATCAAGAGTCTGGTAAGACAAATATATGGCAAGAAAAACTGAATGAATGAGTAAACTTATATTCCTTCATAAAGGATCGGAAAACACCGTACGGGCTATAGTTTAACTGTTCGCTCCACAATCATATATAGGGCTGATTTTTGGCGCGGGGCCATTTCAATTTCCAGCAACTCCGTTCGTGGTTAATCAAAGACTATTCTCTGGCGAGGTTCATTCCGTAAGGCCCATTTGTTACGTCATCTGTTGAGATGTTGATTGTCCCTTCTAATACTGTCGCCCAACTGGAAGTGGTAGGAAACCCATCCAACATTTATAATCCAGGAGCCTTGATACAATTTGCAATGCATAAGCACACAACTTAGTTTTCTTGAAATCGCTAGAGGAATTGTTCTATTTTAATTGATTTCTGACGCGCTAGTTTTGGTCGGGTCGAAATGTTGGAGGGGGGGGGGGTGTCAAAAAGGTTAAACATATGGAACGATACATTTTTCTCGGATTACATGTACCCTGACTTGGCACACTCAAATCCAATCTTAAAACACAATGAATATTCATTCCAATAGACTATGGGTAAAGAGTCTGGACGTTGCCGCTTTTAGGGTTTGTATAAGTTTGGACACTTATATAACATTTATTTACGGCGCATTTTAAGTATGGCAAGTTAAGAAAAATATTATCTGAAAAAATGGGCATTTCATAATTTTTAACCCTTTGGGTACCTTCCCATTTCGACCTCCAGCAAGGCTAATGCGATCAATCTATTTTTAAGGAGAATTTTGTCTATCGGTTGTAAAGAAAATGAATTTGAGTGCTTCCACTCTGCAAATTGGCTGACGGCTCATGGACCAGTAAGTAGCTGGGGCGTTGATTTATGAGAGGATTTACGTGCTCTCACCCGGCTTACCGGGGTTGGAGATCTTGAAATATTGAAAGATTGAGGTCGGATAGGATCTCATAAAACTCTTTTATCTTGGCACGCTTACATCCTATATCCGGATAGGGATATCACTTATTCACGGCAGCCGTTGCAGTGAGTTGCCACCACGATAAGGGTGTCAGTTGTCATCTGCGTTAATTATTCTGTTTAGTTGTTCATCTCTCTTGATCTTCTCTCTCATCAACATTGTTTAGCTTATTAGCTAGTAATGTTAGCTGAGTGTCCGGAGCGCAAGATGAAAGGAATGATGTCAGTTTTAAGTTCAATCAGAATTTTGGTCACAATGCTCTTAAGATAGTTGATAAAAAATAATTGAATCTTTTGAACGTTCCACGAGGAATGGTCATGGTCGGCATGTGAAACAGAATTTTGTAGTATATTATAATTAGACAGAAACATTTTTCCATCAAACATAATTGGAGGAAATTACAGGTTTTTATTTATAAACAAAACTCTCTCGAATAAATTTTATTACAAACATGCCATTTTCTTAAATTATATTTCATTATGAAACATATTTCCCTATGCGACAAATCATTAAAACCCTATCACTCCAAAGCTGTATTGCAATTTTTATCTTAGCCGTTTTATTTGGGTCTGGTTACAAAATTGCCTAATTGTCCTAAATTCTACCCCTATTCATCATGGAATAGTAAAAACATTAGTGTTCCACTTTTCTGTATTCTGAAAAGTTATCTTTAAGGACTATGACTTTAAAATAAAAATCATTTATAAAAAAATTCGGTGCCCCTCTAAAATCGTAGGTTTTGCCTTAACTGTCTTTTGAGATGACTCTTGGAAATTATTATCCAGATTTGCCGCTAATTAATGCTGTGGGTACTTGTTTTTTTAGCTGTTTACTATTAAACTATGAGCTAATATTTATAGTTATTCGACATGTTTTGTTATGGAAGCCAGTAAATACTGCGTTATAAGATGAGTGTTGGTTTCAGTTTGGAAAACAACTACAGAATACAAGTTGGTCGGTAGTACGTAGTTTGTCGCATGCACATCCTTTACTGTGTCTGTCTTAACAGCGATATCATTGATATAAGAGTAGAGTAATTTCTAGGCGGTGTTTTAGAAATTTTGACAGTGTAATCCACAACAAATACTAATAAATAATAACATATAAGTGAAACACGGATGGAAGAAATCCAAAGCCCCTGTATACCAAATTTACTACCCGCCTAAAACGCCTGTTCTTGATTTAAATTTATTCAAGTCGTACTAAAGAGTGATACTTTTTTAATCACTCCAAATTCAGAACCACTCAGTAATCCAGGAGAAAGATAAAAACTACACATCTTTCTGTTTGAAATGTAGTAGTATTGATCGCATCTTAAAATATTTCGACACGATCAAATATTACAGGGGATAAAAGAAGCAAGTTGTTGTCATCTGTAGTGCCTGTTAAAAAATAAAGTGTAGGTTATACTTTTCATTCTATTATAGTTCGAGACATATAATTGCAAGCCTGGCCGTTTTGCTTTATTATTAATTAGCAATCTAAAGCGATCTTAATTAATAGTAAATACTATTGTTATCACAAGAAACTAATCTTCTATACTTAAGATAGTTTAATAATATATATCACTACAAGTTTATTCTCATTAATCCATACTTGCAATGGTATGACTGGTACTATATTTACACAGATATAGTAATACAGTCAAGGTTCTATTTTATATACATGTATAAGTTGGGTACAGGATGTTTCGTAACTCTTGTCAAATAATCTTTACCTAAACTTACAATGCACGAACAAATCATGTACATTTGAAAAAGACGCTTAGGTTTTTCATCTTTGTCTTTTACAAAATACGAGAAACTCAGTCGTGATATAATAGGTTATAGCGTACAATGTTGGCATGACCATTTAATAACACTCAACTTTTGGGTTTAAATTACAAAATATATGTGACTTTTTAAAAATGAAAGTCATTTTAAACATTTTATGGCCATTTTACACAAGCTACTACAGCAATAAACATTATTAACAAACAATGTTTGCCTAAAAATACAAAACTTTTGGTATTTTGTTTCTTGAATTGGATGAAAAAGTTTCATGCTTTTTCAACCGACCTTAAATGACGAATATATAATTTGAAGATACTATTTATTTTTGTTCTTTTTGGTATTTAGGTGTTTGCATAATCATATGTAATATACATATATAACATTATACATGTTTTTAATTTTCTGTGTTGATGCTCTATGTTTATTGTATTCTGATAACATTATTTATAATGTTTCATTTTCTGAAGACGGTTTAAGCAGAAATATGGAAAATGTTTATAAATATCTTCATATATATATATATATATATATATATATATAATTTGAAAACGTCCGGCAATTTGATAGTATTAAAAATAGTTGTATAAAGTTTAGATAAGGGCTTTATTAACTAAATGTTATTATTATTAAGGCAAACAATAATAAACCCTGTCAAATTTCAAGTGTGTTATTTTATCCATACGTAAGTTTACGTACTAAATGCTGTATAATTCAACAACATGTAACTTGAGAATAGACCCACATAAATGTAGAGGAATTTGTAAAGTTCTTACTCTTTATCTGTGTAATAAACCCGGTTATGACTCACGTAGTAGAATTTTCTCCGCAGACAAACTGTAATGGCGCAGTTAAATGTCGAGCATATCCACAGTGCCTGCAACTTACCGCTGCATTCTCACAACAGAGATGCTGTGTTTTTGCGGACTGACATGGCAGGCGCTTTAGTGCCATATGAATATTATTGTTGTGGAACATGTTTCTTTTCACAGTAATTGGACAAGAAAAAGTAGACTTGCTTTAAAAATGTGTAAAACCTTGCGTTGTGTAAATTTTTTAAGTATTAAATTTTTTACCTTTAAGATTTGTATAACTTTGTCAATTAAGTGGATGGAACAATGTTATGAATCCAAAATATGACAATATTAAAATTTGTATGTAAAAATAATATTAAATTGTAAATAAACATAGATTGATATATTTGTGTCATTAAATCAGTAATTAATAATGTCGTATAATGAGTTTACTTCTAGTGTAAATCATTAAAATCACCTGACATATTTTTATTAGTATATCTAATTTATGTGTATAAATACATAGGAATAAAAATTAATAATCTTAAGAACAAGTCTTTTGAATGCATAGTTTAAATTCAAACATCTCCACACATACAAGTACTGTGGAGATACTCCACACATAAGATTTTACTGTAATGTCCAGAATACAGTAAAATCTTATTAGACATTACATTTATCTTTATATCTGATTATTAAAATAAAATAAAATAATCACTTTCTTAAAACGTTTATAAAGAAGTAATGCATTATCGATTTATAATCTCTGATAGAAGTAATTAATTTCATCTAATAGTTTTTCGAAATTTTATTACTTTAAATTATCGGGTCCTCTTAGTGAAATAAAATAATACAACTTTCTACTGTTAACCCATGATTGTTCTGTTTAATCACCGACATTGTATACTACTATATTTTTAGTATAGATTGGTGTGTATTTAAGATGATATTTTACTGTATTTTGGTAAACTCAAAGTCGGGATATAAGGAAAAATCATTGTTTTAAACTTCAAACTCATAGTATTTATAACGTATACTTAAAAAGGTTTTATCATTTGTGACTCATTACTCTTCCTTTTATAAGTAAGAATAAGCATAGTGTTAGGTAGGAAGTACCCTGGTGTATGAGTACAGTTCTGGGCGATATCGCTGCGCCTTCAAACTACTGACTGCAATATAGTAACTAGGAAGTTGAGAATGATGCATACCCTATCGAAGGCGCAATGCTAATGTATAAATTATGTTGTTTTGTGAAATATAATTTTAAAAAGTTACATCCGCGATATATGATGAAGTGTTTTAAACGATAATCATATATAATAGTATTATCATAAAATCTCAACTATAAATAACGATCTTTCGTACATTTCTGAAGTAACTCTTAATAAACATAAACATTTTCGCTGACCAAACCCTATACGCTGTTGTTCTGTCGGTAATTAGCGTACCATTACCTGCTCCTCATTAAAGGTCATATGTCAAAGGTCAAGAGTTCAAAGGTCATTACGAAGCCACTGGCCAACCTGACACGTGCCCGATAGTAAGCCAAACCGATATCTCGAAAATCAAATTAATAAAAAATACAATTTATTCAAATTAACAACGATTTGGGATTGTAAACAGTCTTATTGGATTGCGTAAATTGTTACGTTATTTTGTGACAAACTTGAAGAAGAAAAATAAGTTTCCTGGATATGAATATTATCAGTCATATTCCATCATATTTTTCAGATTTCAGAATACGTTCAACGAATTATGCGTTATTATTCAAAAACAACTGGAAAGCATACTTACGGAGTATTTTATGATACGTAACAGTATATTTTCATGATGTTGTTTATTTTATGATATGTAATAGTATATTTTCATGGTGTTGTTTATTTTATGATACGTAACAGTATATTTTCATGATGTTGTTTATTTTATGATATGTAATAGTATATTTTCATGGTGTTGTTTATTTTATGATATATGATACGTAACAGTATATTTTCATGGTGTTGTTATTATTTTATGATACGTAACAGTATATTTTCATGGTGTTGTTTATTTTATGATACGTAACAGTATATTTTCATGGTGTTGTTTCAAGGTTCTATCTTATTTTTACAAGAACTTTAAAGTAGCAAAAACGATGAAAACCGTAAGATTGTTCTAGACATTATACAAGTAAAGATGTACGATTTAAACTATCTCCGATTTTATAATAAACGCATAATACAGCATCTTTAATTGGTGTAAAAAATTAAATATAAGAATATGATATAGTGAAATAAGAGTAATAATGGCGCTGGTTCAGATCCTATCTGTGACCGTACTGTATCGACTCTCCCCCTTATTCTGTTTGATAAGATCCTCGCACAGGCCAGTGGCCCATGAGGACGGGCAGAATAAGGAAACTGCTTCTCCTTTAAATATATATTTTTAATCCAACTCAAATCATACATTCAGGCCAAATATATAAAAGTTTATGACACGACAGGTTAAAATGTATTTTGGCATTGGAACTGTTAAAATCTCCCTTAATTAGTGTTTTGGTATTTTGACACAAGAATCTAACTAAATAAGCTCTAACTGTAGCTTGAGATCTCAATTCTTGTAAATTTGTATAATTGTATTATAAATAACTCGAAATGATTAATTCAATTTATGCTTAGTGTTTTCAAATATTTGATGAAAGGGAAAAAGGACTTGTTAAGTACCAAATTTCTGATATTTATTGGTTTATTATCGTTTGGAAACGCCTACTCGAACAAGCTTTCGAACTTAGAGCTCCGGGGTGAAAAATCACTCAGCTGCCGCCAGTTTAAACTTTCTGTACTTTTCTCTTCGTAAGTGATTTCCTTCAGTCGCAGATCAGTTCTTGCTAGTTAGTACAAAGTTTCTTCAAAGTCGGAGTGCGTGGGCGAGTTTATTTAAAACACCAACGTCTTAGCAGTGCCCAATATTGTAACGAAGTGAGTTCCATTTTGTTTAATATAGACGATTCTCTGGAGTTTTACTGTTGTGAACAAATCTAGTTATCTGATTGCTTCCATATTAAATTTAAACACCCTTCCTTCCACTCTGGTGACATAATTTGTGGCTGTGTAGGATGGTGGTGGGTGAGGAGTGATGGGTGTGGGGTGGGGGTGTCAGGCACGATTTGTACCCACAAAACGTAGTGATGTTGACGTACCAGATTGTGGTATCAGATTATGTGTGGCGGTTCCACGATTATAAATACTGTCTGTACTCGCGGCGACACGTCTGACTACCCCCTCCCCACTGACTACCCTCTCCCCCTCTGACTACCCTCTCCCCTCTGACTACCCTCTCCCCCTCTGACTACCCTCTCCCCTCTGACTACCCTCTCCCCTCTGACTACCCCTCCCCTCTGACTCCCCTCTTCCCCTCTGACTACCCCTCCCCACTGACCACCCTCGTCACTCTGACTACCCCCTACCCTCTGACTACCCCCTCCCCTCTAACTACCCTTTCCTCTCTGACTACCCTCGCCACACTACCCTCTCCCCTCTGACTACCCGCTCCTCTCTGACTACCCTCTCCTCTCTGACTACCCTCTCCCCTCTAACTCCCTCTCCTCTCTGACTACCCTCTCCCCTCTAACTACCCTCTCCCCTCTGACTACCCTCTCCCCTCTAACTACCCTCTCCCCTCTGACTACCCTCTCCCCTCTGACTACCCTCTCCCCTCTGACTACCCTCTCGCCTCTGACTACCCTCTCCCCTCTAACTTCCCTCTCCCCTCTGACTACCCGCTCATCTCACCACCTTTAATACGTGTTACCAACTATAAATACACAAACAAGCTGTTGCTGCCACGCATTTAGATTGTATGTAAGATAGTGCAGTAGGGTTTGGTTTGGAAAATGATTTTTTAATTTTACATTTATAGCCCGTTTTTAAGATTTAACTTCACATAAAAGACTGAAAAGGTAAGAAACAGTTTTAATCACGAGGAATTACAAACATTTAAAGTAGTGGTACATTTAAGGAATTTGCAATCAGGTCCGGATAAAAAACTGTTGGAGATACAGATGAGAAATGTTTACAATATATACGTACATGAGTTTCTGGTGATGGTATAGTTTTTATTCATTTATGGCTCACGTGAAAAATTATATATTTTAAATTAAACTTTAAAAATGTCAATTTAAATAATTATTTACTTGTGTCTTAATTATAAATAAGTGTCTTCTCATGTGATGACAAGAGTCAGTTGTCTTTCATGTACATGTCAAAAAATCATTCCCATATTTTTAATTAAAATAAATTAGTATTATTACTAAAAGATGTCCCATTATTCTATTTTAAATTTTTACCACCTTTTGTTGTCTTTTTTACTTCACTAATAATATCTGTAATGGATGTGATCAAAAATTTCTTTAAAAATGAAAAACAATTATCCCAATTGAAAATCTATTGCGCCACCCCCAGGATGGCCACTACCTCTCTAGTGGCCTCAGACAAATGGAGAAACACAAATCATCTGGGTAGTCGCTGTTTACCTCGCCTTCGTGCCGCCGCCTTATCGCTGGAATGTGTTTTGCAGTTTAACCCATCCACAGTTGTGATATGACGAGACTGTACCTTTCTGCCCTTGAATGTTTATAATTTTCTCTATTCTGAACTGTAAAACAAATTAGGTATATGTCATCTGAATGAGAAAATTGTAATGAAGTGGCTAATGAGATGGATACGGCCTCAAATGAAGATAGTTCTAACATTTATGGACATATAAATTGTTTATTCATTTCAAACCGTAGAGCCTCGTAGATCGCTGCCAGAGCGTGCAGTCTCGATTTCCAGGGAGGTTAATAAATATTTGCAAATGGATATGGACCGTAAGCCGGGTGTAGTAAAACGACCTTGCAGTATCCTCCATAATAACGTTGTTAATCTTTCTTGCTCTTTTACGCTCTCACTTTTTGGAGTAGCGTTGAGGAAGGTGTCTCATTTTAAAGATACAATTTAATACACATCCAAACGAATTTTACTCATTTTTGTCAAGTGTATACTTTTGAATATGTAAACGATAAAGCGCAAACAAGTTTGAAATATTTGTGAATAACTTAAAAAAAAATCTATTGAAATACTGAAAGGAATATGAATGCGGTCTAGTGATATCTTTCAAATAAGATATATCCGTTAATTATACGACTACAAGTAAGGTCATAAAAGAGCATTGAGTAAGTGTGGTTCTTCAGAGAATGGCCGCCAGTATAGCAGACTTATAAAGCCCAAGTAGTTGTATAAAACGGTATCACACTAGATGCCGCTTTATATTGCATTTACTAATTTTTTTTTATTGAAGAAAACTCGGATTTTATAATTTTGATCAACTATTGTTCCCAAAACAAAATCGCTTTTAAGCAGCTGTAAGATTGCAGTCGTTTTCATGTGGTTATTTAAATCTTTTTGTCCTAGCCTTCAGAGCGTACAAATTAAGAACTTAATTATTTAGTTATTGTTATTCTTCATTACTGTTTTTTAGCAATATGAGGAAATTATAGTGTATATTTATCCAAAGTTGCCGTTTTGGTTCTATAGAATTCATATGCTCGTCTTCGACCTGCATGCAAAGTACGACATCGTAGCTATAAAAAAGCCTACCTTACCTATTAGTAGTCTTGTATCTACTCGTCCTAATTTACAAGCAAATACTAATAAGAAACTAGTAAGAAAAGTTTCAATGGCAAATCATTTGTTTCTAAAATTTGCCACTCTCATTTAACTCCTAAAAATTCTTTTCACTAATTCGCGCCCTCCAACAGTTGCCTTTGACAGATGACAGATGTTGATTGTCATGTATTTTTAAGTCTTTCTGTTAATCTGTTACTTCTTAAGTGTTTTAGATTAACCACTTGACACAATACCGGCAAAACGACAGTGCGTAAACCATGATGAGAAACTGCCGGAATAAGCCAGTACGCAGATAATGGCGGGAAACTGTTGGCGGGCTCTCAACGGCTGTTACCCACTTGACACAATACCGGCAAAACGACAGTGCGTAAACCATGATGAGATATTGTCGGAATAGGCCAGTAAGCAGTTAATGGCGGGAAACTGTTGGCGGGCTCTCAATGGCTGTTACCGACTTGACACAATACCGGCAAGACGACAGTGCGTAAACCATGATGAGAAACTGCCGGAATAAGCCAGTACGTAGATAATGGCGGGAAACTGTTGGCGGGCTCTCAACGGCTGTTACCCACTTGACACAATACCGGCAAAACGACAGTGCGTAAACCATGATGAGAAACTGCCGGAATAAGCCAGTACGTAGATAATGGCGGGAAACTGTTGGCGGGCTCTCAACGGCTGTTACCCACTTGACACAATACCGGCAAAACGACAGTGCGTAAACCATGATGAGATATTGTCGGAATAGGCCAGTAAGCAGTTAATGGCGGGAAACTGTTGGCGGGCTCTCAATGGCTGTTACCGACTTGACACAATACCGGCAAGACGACAGTGCGTAAACCACGATGAGAAACTGCCGGAATAAGCCAGTACGCAGATAATGGCGGGAAACTGTTGGCGGGCTCTCAACAGCTGTTACCCACTTGACACAATCAGCTAAACGACTCAGTCAATATCCCGCTCTAGCAGTGTTGACAACATTATAGCATTCTTAACCATTGGCGCTATATTGCAGTTCCTCCTTCTCTGATTTGTCATCTCTTGACCATTGTGCTGCCAATAAGAGCTCGGTCACTCGACGTATAACTAACTGTAGGCATATGCTTGTGCTTTAATCTTGCAAGAAGCCTTTCTATCCGCCAATCGCTGGTTCCTGGCACATGAGCCTCTACTTTGTGTACACAATCTCAGTTTAACTGCGTATATATTATATATATTAGGAATGATACACAGGAGAATACTTTCTGGAATAACTTTAAAAATTGTTTATTATTTGGCAGTTCAGTAATTTCAAATTAGACTGAAAACAACAATCCTTGTACTAGTTAGATAAGATTTAATGCCCAAATGCTTACACGACCACCAAATGATATTAAGACTTTTATTTGCTTATATTCATCAATATTTTCGGATTTGTTGAAAATACGCACTGTAAAACTTAAACATGACGGTTCTAAAGAACATTTCCGTATTTATTGTGGATTCTTCTTTTTATATTTCTTAACCATATCTGGGATATTACTGCTTTGGAAAATCACATTTTATTTCTTGCAAAAGTATCTACATAATCTGACAAATCCTAGTGTATATCGTCAGTTATACAACAATAGAATAGAATAAATAATTTGCTACACATTTTATGATAAAGCTTAAAAACTTTCTAGGTTCGATTAGCTCGATTATTTAAACTAATAATTTCATATTAGGAAAGAAACGCGCGAACACAATTAAGAAAGTCTGAAGATTTAATAAAAGCCCTTTATCTTCTGAATTTAATCAGTGTTAAACAGCTGGGAACCGGCCAACTCGAGGAATTCTAATATTGTCCCTGTGAACTTTGGGTAAATTTAATGGGCTTATACACTTTACTTATATCGCGTCCTTTAAATTCCTCCTTTTTTCAGAAAATGTTGAATTCACTTATTTAAATTCCTTCAATTTCCTGAATTTGTGCTGGCACCATTTTGCACAGGTTAAATACAACCCTTGTTGGAATACTGGGAAGGCAGTATTATTTTATAACACACGAGTTGACACATTCTCCAAAAGTTCTTTCCGATTTTCACTGTGTATATAATTGTATCACATATTTTTATCAATTAAGTTTTCCGTCTACTCTTGTTCAGATAATTGGTAACACAATTTAAATCATGAAATATTTAGGCCACACAGTGCAGAGTTTTTCTCCTGGTTATTTTGTGTCTCAAATTATCGAACCGATCTTCACCCTATAACATGCCTACTTCAAAAACATGAAAAAAAGCTTGTCTGAACCAATAGTCTTTTTAGTAGTTTCTATTAAATTTAATATAACAAATTGATTTTTTCTTTTATGTATCATGGTTTTTTTTCATTGAGGGTGTGATTTGGATAATTTTTCCCCATTAGTTTTTTGGCAATGTGATACTAATATAGACATTGTGGAAATGAACTCCTTACCAGTCAAAGTGGCCACCCTCAAATCAGGCATAGCTGTACGGGAATCGTAGCGGCTTTTTACCTACCACATGTGGGAAGTGAATCGTATTAGTATGTGTCTGTTACAGTTTAAAATCATATTTTCAATGCTTCTACACATGTTAGTGGCAGTCTAAAAAAATATGATTGTTCCAGTTTAAATTAAAGGAACAGAGGCTTCGTTTATTTTAGAAACACTTGTTTCATGTTAGGAACTGTGTAGACATTCGTTAAAAACTCGAAGTTCATGGTGCTTGTGCTTTTGTATCTGGATGAATGCATTACTTTACGCTTTAGAAGCTTCCGAGCGAGTTTTGCTCAATAACGTAACTGAGAAAACTAACGACAAGTGTTATTTTTCTACATTAACGTTAAAAATTACAACTACACTTCGTGTGAAATGTGGAAGGCATCTCGTGATAAAATCATAGTTATTATTTGTACATCGGTCGGTGAAGTAAACTCCTAGTAAGTTTGTATAATAGAAAGTGATTTTTCTGTATAGATTAGAGATTTTTGTTATCTTAGGACAAGAACCTCAGAAATTGCACATAGGCCTAAAAGGACCCTTGCGCTGCTTCCGGAGTGACAGGATATTCTGGTTGGGTAAGGTTCGGGTTAAGGGCCGCCACCTGTAAAACTCCATTAGGGAGAATTTAGGGCATTAAGCTCAGTCATGTCTCCTCGGAAGAAGAGGAAGCCAGCTCTGAACCTGCCTCTCCAGTCAAAGCAGGCAGGGGGTGGCACACCCTTTATGCCTAGGCTAGCAAGAACCTTTGACACTTATGGAACCCCACCAACTCCAGCAGTCATCTCTCACAGTAGGCCAGACCGAGACCTATCGATCTAACCTTGTACCCCAGAATCACGAATTTGCGGCTAGTGATGTGCCACTCCTGGACATCCATAAGGTTTCCCAGATTTAAGTTTAAGTGACATGACAGTTTTTGCTGTACTAGTGTAGATTCAACCTGCTGGGGATGAATGCATTAGAGTCAGTAAATATACTAAACTGCACATGTATATATATAAACAAATAAATATATGTGTAAGTAGAGGTCAATTCGACCGCAGTCCTGTTTTCCCATTCGTCTTGAAAAACAAAAAACAGTGGAGTGGAGTGGACCGGTTTATTGCGATCGGACCCCTACATCTTTTGGCGGGAACCCGCGTTTCGCAACGGACACGAGTTTCTTTATTATCCTTTTCCCGCTGTAAAGTCTTGAACCGTTGCCCAACTTCTCTTGAGTTACGGACGCACGACACAGCGGTCTCGGAACACTTTACAGGTAGAGCGGGTCCAGGATAGAGTGCGTTCGTGCGGACAGGACAAATGAAGGCGGGCGGCTTTTAAGTTCCTAATGCAGGTTACTTTCACGTTGCTTTCACCGACAAGATGTGTTCTTTCCATTAAGAATGAAAGTAGCCGCCGACTGGTCTGCAAAGTTAAAAATGTTTAATGGGATGATAGAAAAAGAGCACTTGGGCGGTAAAAAAGTCACAGGAACTACCATGAGCCAATAGAGCACTCTTAACCCTGGAACTGACAAAGTCGTAATTTGCGACGTATCGTTCCCGCCGTGAACTGACATAGACGTAATTTACGACGCATTTTTCCCGCTGTGAACTGACATAGCCGTTATTTACAATGTATTTTCCCCCGCTATGAACTGACAGAGCCGTAATTTACGACGCATTTTTCCCGTTGTAAACTGACATAGCCGTTATTTACCATGCATTTCCCCCCGCTGTGAACTGACATAGCCGTAATTTACAATGTATTTTCCCCCGCTATGAACTGACAGAGCCGTAATTTACGACGCATTTTTCCCGTTGTAAACTGACAAACCCGTTATTTACGATGCATTTCCCCCCGCTGTGAACTGACATAGCCGTAATTTACAATGTATTTTTCCCGCTATGAACTGACAGAGCCGTAATTTACGACGCATTTTTCCCGTTGTGAACTGACATAGCCGTTATTTACAATGTATTTTCCCCCGCTATGAACTGACAGAGCCGTAATTTACGACGCATTTTTCCCCGTTCTAAACTGACATAGCCGTTATTTACGATGCATTTCCCCCCGCTGTGAACTGACAAAGCCGTAATTTACAATGTATTTTCCCCCGCTATGAACTGACAGAGCCGTAATTTACGACGCATTTTTCCCGTTGTAAACTGACATAGCCGTTATTTACGATGCATTTCCCCCCGCTGTGAACTGACATAGCCGTAATTTACAATGTATTTTTCCCGCTATGAACTGACAGAGCCGTAATTTACGACGCATTTTTTCCCGTTGTGAACTGGCAGAGCCGTTATTTACGTCGCATTTTCCCCCGCTGTAAACTGATATAGCCGTAATGTACGACGCATCTTTACCTGCCGTGAACTGACAGCCATCATTTTTTCTGGCTGGTAACTGACAAAGCCTTAATTTACAACACATTCTCCCGCCGTAAACTGACAGCCGTAATTTGCAGTGCATCAAACATAATCTGCTAATTATGTCATCTTTCGAACAATCTTCCTTTAAATCGTGATATAAGTTATGCCAATGTAATTGCCGCGCTATCTTTTAATGTACTCACTTTTATACATAAAGTGTTTCTTTACAGTTTACTAGCCGCTAAAAGCTAAAGATATCTGACGCGCTATGCAATATGGACAACTGTTCACTATGCGTTGCTGTTAAGTCTGTTTACTTCTCCGCTGTCATTGTTCTGTTATTATAAATAGTCATTTTGTTAATCAGCATAACAACCGGACAATTTTCTATATTTTAGTTTTTTTTATTTATTTACATAGTCTGCACAAAATAAAAAAACTGTCCTAAGAAAATAAAAACTTTAACTTCGGAGCACGATACATCTATACATAAATGTAAAAGAAAATCCAATTTTGTATTTCTTTTGTATAAAAGTGTATTTTATTCTGAATAAAATAATATATAAAACTTATTATTTTGCGTAGTAACATTTTTTTACTCTGGTCATGGGATCAAAAACTATGCCAGTTAAGGCTAAAATGCATGTCAGTCCTAGGGTTAAGTAAAAATAATAGTAAGCCAGTAATTTTGGCTATTACATGTAATAATCTGCTGAAGAATAGTGCTGAAAGTTGAACTAAATTTATTTCATTTAGTAAATTTAGTAATCAACTCAATGAAAGTAATAAAAGGATATAACAAGGATAAAATTGTTCTGTTATATATTAAAAGCGTGGTATTTGGTTACAACACATAAATATCTAAAACCATATTTAAGGACCAATTTGCAAAACAACACGTAACGCATCCAAACTTCGTAACAAGTGTTACAAATGACAGCAATGATTTTATATTTTCAGCTGTTAAATGCAACAATCACTAGTAAAAATATCACTTCCGGCTCAGTCGGTTGATGACATCTTTTTAAAATACGTATTAAACTGAAGATGCGTTATTAGTTTACATGTTTGATTCGCACTCCGATGTGCCAATTACTCTCGATGTTGACAGGTATACATATTATAATCGTAACACTTTTAAAAGTTTAGAAAGCTCATAATCTTGAAACTTGTTAAGACAAAATTTGTTTCTAAACTTCTTTGTAAAACACGTGGAGTTGGTTTAGTTACATGTTCACTTAAAACGGCTCAACTGTATACTCAATAGCTGTAAACAGCTGAAAAGTTATCGAAAATAAGTCAGAATAACTTTTCATTGAAAATCCAATGAAAAGTGACAATTTGATTTATTATGATAACAAATGCGAATGACTGCCATCTTGAAAACTTTTATTGACCAAGTCCGGCTAACGAACTCACGCAAGCAATGTACGTACAAGTACTGTTTGTGTACCAAGTTTGATTTGAATGTACGAGTACTAAGAACTACGGTAGTTATCTTGTTCACAATTATTCCTGCAATGTTGCATACTAGTTAAAACTTTGTACTCCGCTATCTGGAAACCAAACCGTACGTTGGTATACAAAAAAGACTTTGGAACAAACATTATTACTGTAAATGACCTGAAAATTCTAAAACCCCTTTTAATTAGCTATAATGCATAATACTAACTTACATATAACCACTTCTATTCCGAACTTGAATGGCCGCTATCTTGAAACTTCAAGAGATAATGAAAAAAAAGTGAAAGAATCAAAGTTGTTTATAATTATGTATTGGTTTACCTAACAATACCTAACAATGTATTGGTTTAGGGCTATGTTGAAAATCAGTTGAGTTAACATTGTAGTGATATTAACATTAAATTAAATGGCCATTATCTTGAAACTCTTCATTGGTAAGACTGACTAACGAATTCATCCAAGCCCGTGTAATATGGTAACTGTATTTTTTTTATTACAGTATTTATCGTGTTCACAAGCTCGCGTTACATTGCATAAGCCCGTACGTTTACCATTGGAGAAAATACACAAAATCTCACGGAAATTCTGTCATGAGGGCGATGCAATAGGGCAGATTTCTATGAAATGCTAATTATCAATTTTAACCTTTATTTCATATAAAGCTATAATGTTTTTCTAAAAATACTGAAACAGACAGATATCTGTAAACTAAGCAAGAAAGGACAATACTTTTTATAACATGTCTTACTTATTTTGACGTTATAAATCACATTGTAAAATTATGTAAGTTGCGTAAAATATTTACCATTCAAAGAAGTTTTTGTATGTCAATGGAATAGATAAGACTTGCCACTATTAAATATTGGCGCAAGAGCTTTGACGGCGATTGTTTAGTTAAAGGATTATTTTATCAGGACAAAAGAAGTTAAGTCGCATTCCTGAGTTAAATGTTTACCACATAAATTAGCTCCTTTTCCCAGTTATTTCCTTCGGAATCCTCTACTGGCGAAGGAGTTCAGCGCAAACTAAAGCCGGCCTTATCAAGCAAAAACTAGACTTCTTTACAACACAGAGCTACTTGTCAATGCCAGTGATCGGCGGAACGAAGCGTGGCTCATCCTTCGTTCATTGTCCGCGCCTTTGTGATCCTGCCCTTCTCTATTTATCCTTCTGTTCTTTTTTTGCCGTCTCGTACTTTTTAGCCGTCTGCTGTATTTAAATTGCCTGCTGCTAACTGTTTCAGATTGTATGATTTAATTTTATGGTGTTATAACCATCTAAATAATATTTCCTGTATCAGCGGGGTGTTAAACACACATAGTACTAATTCCCGTTTCAGTAATATATTAACTCTATAAGTACTATTTCTGTACTAGTGATCTGTTAACTCTCTCAGTACAACTTCCTGTACTAGTGTTCTGTTAACCCTCTCAGTACTAGTTCTTGTACTAGTGATCTGTTAACTCTCTCAGTACTAGTTTTTTGTACTAGTGTTCTGTTAACCCTCTCAGTACTAGTTCTTGTACTAGTGGTCTGTTAACCCTCTCAGTACTACTTCCTGTACTAGTGGCGTGTTAACTCTCTCAGTATTAGTTCTTGTACTAGTGGTCTGTTAACTCTCTCAGTACTAGTTTCCTGTACTAGTGTTCTGTTAACCCTCTCAGTACTAGTTCTTGTACTAGTGATCTGTTAACTCTCTCAGTACAACTTCCTGTACTAGTGTTCTGTTAACCCTCTCAGTACTAGTTCTTGTACTAGTGATCTGTTAACTCTCTCAGTACTAGTTCTTGTACTAGTGTTCTGTTAACTCTCTCAGTACTAGTTCTTGTACTAGTGTTCTGTTAACCCTCTCAGTACTAGTTCTTGTACTAGTGGTCTGTTAACTCTCTCAGTACTAGTTCTTGTACTAGTGGTCTGATAACCCTCTCAGTACTACTTCCTGTACTAGTGGTCTGTTAACCCTCTCAGTACTAGTTCTTATACTAGTGGTCTGATAACCCTCTCAGTACCACTTCCTGTACTAGTGTTCTGTTAACCCTCTCAGTACTAGTTCTTGTACTAGTGGTCTGTTAACTCTCTCAGTACTAGTTCTTGTACTAGTGGTCTGATAACCCTCTCAGTACTACTTCCTGTACTAGTGGTCTGTTAACTCTCTCAGTACTAGTTCTTGTACTAGTGGTCTGTTAACCCTCTCAGTACTACTTCCTGTACTAGTGGTCTGTTAACCCTCTCAGTACTAGTTGTTGTACTAGTGGCCTGTTATCCCTCTCAGTATTACTTCCTGCACTTGTGGTTTTTTAATTTCCACAGTACTACTTCCTGTACTTGTGGTTTGTTAATCCCTTTCAGTAGTACTTCCTGTACCAGTAGTCTGTTTACCCTTTTAATAATACTTCCTTTAACATTAGTCTGTTAACCCTCTCAGTACTACTTCCTCTACTACTAGTCTGTGCAGAACTCTCTCCTAGTTACGAGCACAAAGGAAGTGGCACTGTAAGGATTAAATGTAATCTATGTTGGCAGAGCTATTCTTATCATTGTGTAATGGTGTTATCTTTTCAAGTTAATGCAGTAAATCGTCTCATGTAAGCTGACTAAAATTAATTATGAACTATTACTTTATACCGGAAGAAGTTGAAATAAACATCTTTTCTCCCTAAATGACAAAATAATACATGACTTAAGCGCTAAATGTATGATTTAATTACTACCATAAAATACAAGGTGTATAAGAACAGTGAGTGGCATAGGTTGGACTCTCAATATGTAAAACTAGCCTTGTACATTATTTTTAAACTTTTAAAACCAAATATTCTGATATAAAAGTACAGTTATTCACTTAAGTAGTGAAAATTATATACAGTAAAATTTTAAATTTTGCCTAAGGTTTAAGTAAAATACTGTACAGGGGCGTTTCATATTTGTATACAGTACTATTTTTACTTCAGATTGAATTATCACATTATTTTTAATGTTTTGGTTGCCAGAATGTTAGGTTTATAATTCAGAATTAAGTATGAAGTAGATTAAAACATAACGAAACTCGGATTGTGACAAACTCAGTTTCCAGATGCACTGTAGAGGTTTATAGTTATAATGTTAGGTTTATAATTACCTTCAGAATTAAGTATGAAGTAGATTAAAACATAACGAAACTCGGATTGTGACAAACTCAGTTTCCAGATGCACTGTAGAGGTTTATAGTTATAATGTTAGGTTTATAATTACCTTCAGAATTAAGTATGAAGTAGATTAAAACATAACGAAACTCGGATTGTGACAAACTCAGTTTCCAGATGCACTGTAGAGGTTTATAGTTATAATGTTAGGTTTATAATTACCTTCAGAATTAAGTATGAAGTAGATTAAAACATAACGAAACTCGGATTGTGACAAACTCAGTTTCCAGATGCACTGTAGAGGTTTATAGTTATAATGTTAGGTTTATAATTACCTTCAGAATTAAGTATGAAGTAGATTAAAACATAACGAAACTCGGATTGTGACAAACTCAGTTTCCAGATGCACTGTAGAGGTTTATAGTTATAATGTTAGGTTTATAATTACCTTCAGAATTAAGTATGAAGTAGATTAAAACATAACGAAACTCGGATTGTGACAACCTCAGTTTCCAGATGCACTGTAGATTAAGATACACAGACATGGTTTCTTGCTCTTGAATAATATAAGAGATATCGGTCAAGTGAATTACCCGTTAACAGGACATAGCGTATAATATACATTCATTATGCAAAAACTTACTTTGTACTCCTTACCTCTCACCATCTCACTCGAACTAAACAATGACTAATAAACAAGACTAGACGTTAATCTTTAGATCTTCCTTGGGTCTCTATACCACAATGAAAAAGTCGGTTCACCACCGAGTCTTGAGAGTGACGTAGTGCTAGGCCGGTTCACATGCGGTCAACTGTAGCCCATTCACCGAGAGTTGAGAGTGATGCGTCGCCTATCACTACTGTGACGTAGTGACAGACAAATTCACATGCGGACAACTGTAGCCCATTCACCGAGAGTTGAGAGTGATGCGTCGCCTATCACTACTGTGACGTAGTGACAGACAAATTCACATGCGGACAACTGTAGCCCATTCACCGAGAGTTGAGAGTGATGCGTCGCCTATCACTACTGTGACGTAGTGACAGGCCGGTTCCATGCGGTCAACTGTAGCCCATTCACCGAGAGTTGAGAGTGATGCGTCGCCTATCACTACTGTGACGTAGTGACAGACAAATTCACATGCGGACAACTGTAGCCCATTCACCGAGAGTTGAGAGTGATGCGTCGCCTATCACTACTGTGACGTAGTGACAGGCCGGTTCACATGCGGTCAACTGTAGCCCATTCACCGAGAGTTGAGAGTGATGCGTCGCCTATCACTACTGTGACGTAGTGACAGACAGATTCACATACGGCCAACTGTAGCCCATTCACCGAGAGTTGAGAGTGATCTGTCTCCTATCACTACTGTGACGTAGTGACAGGCAGATTCACATGCGGTCAACTGTAGCTCATTCACCGAGTGTATAGAGTGATGCGCCGCCCACCACTACTGTGACGTAGTGACAGGCAGATTCACATGCGGTCAACTGTAGCCCATTCTCCAAATGTTGAGAGTGATGCGCCGTCCACCGTTACTGTGACGTAGTGACAGGCCGGTTCACATGCGGTAAACTGTAGCTTATTCCCCGAGTGTTTAGAGTGATGCGCCGCCCACCACTACTGTGACGTAGTGACAGGCCGGTTCACATGCGGTCACCTGTAGTCCATTCACCGAGTGTTTAGAGTGATGCGCCGCCCACCACTACTGTGACGTAGTGACAGGCCGGTTCACATGCGGTAAACTGTAGCTTATTCACCGAGTGTTTAGAGTGATGCGCCGCCCATCACTACTGTGACGTAGTGACAGGCCGGTTCACATGCGGTAAACTGTAGCTTATTCACCGAGTGTTTAGAGTGATGCGCCGCCCATCACTACTGTGACGTAGTGACAGGCCGGTTCACATGCGGTCAACTGTAGCTTATTCACCGAGTGTTTAGAGTGATGCGCCGCCCATCACTACTGTGACGTAGTGACAGGCCGGTTCACATGCGGTAAACTTTAGCTTATTCACCGAGTGTTTAGAGTGATGCGCCGCCCACCACTACTGTGACGTAGTGACAGGCCGGTTCACATGCTGTCACCTGTAGTCCATTCACCGAGTGTTTAGAGTGATGCGCCGCCCACCACTGCCGTGACGTAGTGACAGGGCGGCTTACATGCGGTCACCTGTAGTCCATTCACCGAGTGTTTAGAGTGATGCGCCGCCCACCACTACTGTGACGGAGTGACAGGCCGGTTCACATGCGGTCACCTGTAGTCCATTCACCGAGTGTTTAGAGTGATGCGCCGCCGACCACAGCTGTGACGGAGTGACAGGCCGGTTCACATGCGGTCACCTGTAGTCCATTCATCGAGTGTTTGGAGTGATGCGCCGCCGACCACAGCTGTGACGGAGTGACAGGCCGGTTCACATGCGGTCACCTGTAGTCCATTCACCGAGTGTTTAGAGTGATGCGCCGCCGACCACAGCTGTGACGGAGTGACAGGCTGGGTCATATGTGGTCTACAGCAACACCAACTCCGCTGCTTCTGCCTTTATATTGTTTGCTATTGTTTTATTTACTGGTTTGACCGGTCGATCGTTTGTACCAACCCCCGAATCAAAATCCTGAGCCAACCTCTTCTATCATGGTAGGGATCGATCGTTTTTTTTTAGGGAAATGAGCATGGCGAAAGTGACCGACTGTGGACTTGGCGCGCTGAAATCCTGGGAGCCCTCACTGTCCACATGGACTTTCCTCCTGGCTACAGAGAAATGAAAATAAATGAAACGCGGACTAGTTTAATGACTAGTTTAACTGAATCACTCAACGTGCAGAATTGGCGTGCGTCATGGACAGAAGCAACTCTATAGATATGATGTAATTTTACTTCAGTCGACGACGCCCAAAGATCCTCTCTAGGTCACAGGCCCGCCCTGAGAGTTATGGACGATGTTATGGACCGGTTAAACACGACCTAATGTTCCTTGGCACGGGTTTTTAACTAATTGTAAATGCTCTTGGCTCGTGTGTTCGCCCAGTTCCATCATTTATGATGACCGCTCACCGTCTGTTACCCTTGTTATGGTGCCGTTAAGTTATTGAAAATTGTAATGGCTTTTTTGTATGTTTTTTTCTCTTAACATTATTCATGTGCTGTTTTTCGACGCCTCTTTGTTGGCGAACAACCAAAGGAATTCTTAACCAAAATATGTATTTTTAACTTATATTCGGTATATTCTACTACTTGTAGTTATAAGTTACGATGCTTTAAAGTCCAAAATTTGTTGTAGATCCAAAGCAGAGATACGCAACGTATATGCTTTTCTTAAATATTTTATTTCCCTATTTCCGGAACATGATCCCGAACTCCGTAATATGCCTTTATGGTCAAATCGTGTCCATAAAGTAAAGTGGGTGCCAAATTTGTTTCTCATGTCGTTGTTTTTGACTCACTGATACTTTAAACTGACATACACGTATCCTGAAGCGTATTCATATATTTTTACGGGTTCATTTCATTGAAACATTTCTGATGGCTACCAATTTTAACTAATCGAATTCAGTTGTTCTCATAATATATAGAATAAAATTAAAAAATTTAAAGTTTGCGTCTGAGTAGAAAATACTTTCTAAGTGCGTAAGTGAGCGTGCTGCAATTCGTTCTTTCGGCCTATAAATACACGATGGATATTGTACATTTAAATTTGTACATCAGTCAAATCGTGTGTAGCCGTTGGGGAAGA
Organism: Homalodisca vitripennis; assembly: GCF_021130785.1. Taxonomy (NCBI): domain Eukaryota; kingdom Metazoa; phylum Arthropoda; class Insecta; order Hemiptera; family Cicadellidae; genus Homalodisca; species Homalodisca vitripennis. Next base: position 185,785,404 of record NC_060210.1, read on the forward strand.
AATCTCGATTTTCTCTTCGATGAAAAGGATACCAAAGGCCAAACGTATTCCGCGTATTCGTTTTCTGTGTAATAATTTTATATCTCAATCCGTTTAAAATAGATTTATTCGTGACAGTGATGGAGTTTGAATTAGATATTTTCGAATCCAATAATAGACTAGAAGAAAGTTGAAGGAAATGAAATACGATTTTTTTCTAATTTAAGCCTTAGCGTCAGCTGTGCCGGCTTCGAAGTGCACTGTTTTTTTTATTTATTATTATTACATTTTTGGACCTCCACGGGATTTGAACCCGTGATCTCTCGGTTAGAGAGCCGAGACTATAACCATCAGTCTACGGAGGAGGACATGTAATATGATGTTGTCATTGTAAAAAGGAAAATAGTTCCTACAACAAATAATTAAGCTTGTGTGTGAAAACTTGGTTGGTATCTTATGGGTTTGATTGATTGAGTCAAAATCATTTTACTGCCTTTAAAAAGTGTCTTTCTAAAATTGAGAGCGTTTTTCTTTTTATTACTCTTATAATTGAGGATATGTATGATTTGGATCTTAAAAGGTTTTTTCAATTCTTATTTAGTAAAAAAATGTTTTAAAAGACACTGTACAATATGTGTTCAACATTGCCTTAGGTGCAATCATTGTTTATTAGATGGTGTGGATTTCTGGGAGACTACTGGCAAAACATGGAGCCTTAATAACGTAACAACCTTTCCTACTTGGGCAGAAATGGGCTGTTGAAAGACGGCGAACCGGTTACAGCTCTATTAGCTCTGTGCTGGGCGTGTCTTCTTGTATCGGTTCATTAATCCGAACTTAAACGGCGTTCTTGCAGCACGCTCAGTTCAGGTCTGAGTGTTGATTGATGAGGTGTGGATGTTGATGCAGTCTAAATCAGTCCAAACTGTGAGTAACCACGGCAGTTGAATAACATTGGTGCTGAAAAACACTCACTCATCAAGAGAAAATGTAGTACGTTTGCGTAACTTACTGTACGAGCAATAATAATTGTTTTAATGATGTTCAGAGACACTAGTAGAGTCAAAATGGTTATCAGTAAAGAAACAGCTTCTACAATTTTTTCAAGGGGAAACTAAAGAATTAATAATTTTCATTTAAAAATATTGTATAAATTATAAAAAAAACTATTTTTGTAAGCTTATCATTAATTTAAACATGCAGCCTTATTGTATTCTCCATCAACATAAGCAGGTACATCAAAGAATATACAACAAAAGTTTAAATAAAATTGTGTTATATAATAATTGAGTTTTATATTTTGTTACAACTAAATATCGTGTTCCATTGGGTTTTTATAATTAGTTGACTAGAAGTTGGTAAGCTTTAGTCCGAAGATTTTAAATTTTAAAAAAGTAAAGTTTTGTTCAGACATACAGTAGGGTAAAAGTTGGAAATAAATAATGTTTTCCTTAATGAAGAGGGGGGGGGGTCCGTGTGCCTATCTTCGTATCGTTAATTTTATGCAATCTTTATAGAATTTTCTTAAGCCTACACTGATTTTTTTAAAATTTTAATAATCATGTAATACCCTAGTTATTAAAGATCTTTTTATTTTGTATTTTAAAGTTTTCAAAAACTTTGTCTTAATTTTCAGTTTTTTAAATTATACATTTTTATAAGCTAAAATTAATATTTTACAAAAGCCTTATTTTAGTGACTAGTACATACTTACATAAACACAGTGCAAATTTTATAAAGATATTTGTTATGAGTCCTGAGAAAACTTACATAAAAGTTAGGACATACAACTTTCGGAAAAAACGCGATTGAAAAAATTATTTTACAAAAGCATATTATTGACAGTTAATCCTTTCTTCATTTACCGTCAGAGAAGTTGAACAATTTCTTTGTGTAGTATTTCAGTTTAAATTGCTTATAACTATTTTTATTACGTACAATTTTTTCTATTCGCTACAATTAGATATTTTTTACTTCAAAACACCTCTAAATGACTTTCATAATTTTTAACCTCAATTTACCTACAAAGAGTTTGAAGTGCGTAAAACTACGTACCGTAACACTTTCATACGTACACATGTATAATTAAGTACACATTTGGTTGGTAAAGTTATAAATGGGACTTGATTTAAAACACATAAATAGCATATTAATTTATGTGAGCCACGAGTACAAAACTTTCTCAATTATATGTTTGAAGCTTAATTAAGTGTTTAAATTTCAGTGAAACTCGGATACCGGTACTATTACAGTTACTAAATTTAAATGTGCTTTATTTCTACATTTACCTGTAGGTTAAAAATACTTCTTATATTTCTGTTTTAATAATGTGTACTTTTTGTTTCAGGTATGTAAAAATTACACGATTACTGCAATATGTAAGTAATGTTTTAGTCATAGGAAACCTTAAAAATCACTTTAGGATCAAATAAAAAATAATAATAATTTGGATTGGGGAGTTCCACTAGGTTACTTATAAGATATAAATGCAGCATGTCCTAATCCCCTCCGCGCGCGCGCTTGTGTGTGTGTTCAGCATGTGTGTTGGTGTAAAACTACCTGTACCCCAGCCGTAGTCGCGATTTGGTAATACTATAATGTTAGCGACATAGTGATACATCGGTAGTCTGCACGCTTTATTGAGTGAACAATGAGGTGGACATAAAGATACAACGTTTTCTTCGAATAGCAACATACTACGTATTTGGTAATACTATAATGTTATTGATCGCGACATAGTGATACATCGGTAGTCTGCACGCTTTATTGAGTGAACAATGAGGTGGACATAAAGATACAACGTTTTCTTCGAATAGCAACATACTACGTATTTGGTAATACTATAATGTTATTGATCGCGACATAGTGATACATCGGTAGTCTGCACGCTTTATTGAGTGAACAATGAGGTGGACATAAAGATACACCGTTTTCTTCGAATAGCAACATACTACGTATTTGGTAATACTATAATGTTATTGATCGCGACATAGTGATACATCGGTAGTCTGCACGCTTTATTGAGTGAACAATGAGGTGGACATAAAGATACAACGTTTTCTTCGAATAGCAACAGACTACGTATTTGGTAATACTATAATGTTATTGATCGCGACATAGTGATACATCGGTAGTCTGCACGCTTTATTGAGTGAACAATGAGGTGGACATAATGATACAACGTTTTCTTCGAATAGCAACAGACTACGTATTTGGTAATACTATAATGTTATTGATCGCGACATAGTGATACATCGGTAGTCTGCACGCTTTATTGAGTGAACAATGAGGTGGACATAATGATACAACGTTTTCTTCGAATAGCAACAGACTACGTATTTGGTAATACTATAATGTTATTGATCGCGACATAGTGATACATCGGTAGTCTGCACGCTTTATTGAGTGAACAATGAGGTGGACATAATGATACAACGTTTTCTTCGAATAGCAACAGACTACGTATTTGGTAATACTATAATGTTATTGATCGCGACATAGTGATACATCGGTAGTCTGCACGCTTTATTGAGTGAACAATGAGGTGGACATAAAGATACAACGTTTTCTTCGAATAGCAACAGACTACGTATTTGGTAATACTATAATGTTATTGATCGCGACATAGTGATACATCGGTAGTCTGCACGCTTTATTGAGTGAACAATGAGGTGGACATAAAGATACAACGTTTTCTTCGAATAGCAACAGACTACGTATTTGGTAATACTATAATGTTATTGATCGCGACATAGTGATACATCGGTAGTCTGCACGCTTTATTGAGTGAACAATGAGGTGGACATAAAGATACAACGTTTTCTTCGAATAGCAACAGACTACGTATTTGGTAATACTATAATGTTATTGATCGCGACATAGTGATACATCGGTAGTCTGCACGCTTTATTGAGTGAACAATGAGGTGGACATAATGATACAACGTTTTCTTCGAATAGCAACAGACTACGTATTTGGTAATACTATAATGTTATTGATCGCGACATAGTGATACATCGGTAGTCTGCACGCTTTATTGAGTGAACAATGAGGTGGACATAATGATACAACGTTTTCTTCGAATACAACAGACTACGTATTTGGTAATACTATAATGTTATTGATCGCGACATAGTGATACATCGGTAGTCTGCACGCTTTATTGAGTGAACAATGAGGTGGACATAATGATACAACGTTTTCTTCGAATAGCAACAGACTACGTATTTGGTAATACTATAATGTTATTGATCGCGACATAGTGATACATCGGTAGTCTGCACGCTTTATTGAGTGAACAATGAGGTGGACATAATGATACAACGTTTTCTTCGAATAGCAACAGACTACGTATTTGGTAATACTATAATGTTATTGATCGCGATATAGTGATACATCGGTAGTCTGCACGCTTTATTGAGTGAACAATGAGGTGGACATAAAGATACAATGTTTCGTCGAATCGCAACTGACCACAGATTTGCACACACACATTCAAACCTCATTCAGAATCTTACGTCCACTCTTACTGCCACTATAACCACACTCACATGTACATTAGAGCTGTATCGTTATGCTTTAATTTTTGGAAATATTTAAGGATTTCCAACTACCTTCTATGAACCCAGAGTTAATGAAATCAGAGATTTAAGATTTCTTAGTAAATTCTTTAGATCCTCAGGAAGATGGTTTATTGACTTGACACCAACTTTAGCAGGAAGGTATTCAAAGGAAACAGTTCTATGTGGCTACCCCCAATAACTGTTTCTGGCCATATAATCATTCCGCTGGATATATCCCTTCCCTGACCTAACTCGCATTTGAGTCTGCAGTATAGGCAGGACATCATCGAGCATGTAAGCACAGTTATCTAATCCATTACTTACTTAACTATTTGGTCCATGTCCAAAGTCGAAGTAATCGATCATAACATTTGAAAATGGGAATTTTGTCCCCCTTCCCTCTACTTACTTACAATTTTCAAAGTCACCATTGCTGTGTAAAGGTATTTATCATAGCATTTTTATTCTTCTAAGCAGACAAATAAACCAAGTGAAGTTTTTTCCTTCCTCTTCTCTTTTTAAGCTTTAGCTTTAATTTATGCTGGCTTCGATGGAAACTGATACTTATTTCATTACACCGGTATTTATTCGCAAAGTACACTATCAGTCGAATCTATGCCTGATTGGACCTCACCGGGATTTGCACCCGTGATCTCTCAGTTAAAAAGCCGAGACTATACCCAATTAATCTACGGAGGAGGACCAAATGAAGTTGCAGCTCGTACTACAATATTGGAATTAACGTGGATTGTTAAATGCATTTCAAAAGCGATTCCAATAAGATTCATGGGGGTGCATACATACGAAGTTCAAATATAAATCTCAAGTTATAAAAGAACCGTCGTAAATTTAACACACAGCGACTTCAAAGTCGGCGTTAAATCAACGCAATAAAAATAGTGACGACGATCTATCAAGTCGTACCTGTTGAATGCCGGCAAAACGTAAAGGTTAAGTTGGTACAACTTGTGGCGGGTCGCGCGTGTGGTGGCACGCCTGCGTCCATTCACACTTTCCCCGCCCGACCGACAGTCAGTCCGTTGCCGCGCGTCGTCCGGACATACACAGGGTGTTCCGTGCGCATCGTTCCGCGTTGTGAGTGGTGTCAGTGCTGTAGGAGAGTTCATTGTGTTCGGTGTAAGTGATAGATGAGATATCTGTTTCACGAGATGGGAGCTCATAAAATCGATAGCTTGTAGTTTTTACGATTAAATGTACAAAATTCTATTACATCGATACAAGAATTTACTTAATAATACGTTCATAATTTTATGTCTATACCAATATAATATTTCTAACTCGTAAACATATTTAGATTTATTATAAAATAGTGGAAAGTTTCATCAGAAACTCAAACAAAAGTCTTGTTATCCAAAACTGTTTGATTTGTTTCACCCATTTCAAAAATACTTAGTTTAAAAATTTGTCCCGATTCTAAAGATCTGTCTATAGTTTAACATATTTTTCGTTGCAAAAGAATTTTAACAGTTACACACAGCAAGGGTCACTTTTGTTTGACACCGCTGAAGTACCGTGATTTTATTGCTACACCTGGTTCGTTATAGGAACAGATATGTTGCTTACCTTTACGGTAACTTGCAAACGCTATAGTTGTGCTTAAATGGTCGTACGGTGGATTATCTATAGAGATCTACAGGAGATATCGTGCACATACATTCCTGAACACGCATAACTGTCGTAGTGCAGTGTAATGACCAGGATAAGTCAACATTATGGTCCTATAGCGGTGGAGCGGCGAACCGGTTTCGGCTGCGGAAGGTCCTAGCAGACTGATTGTACATGTGAACTACCTTCGTTCGGTCCCATCTGATTATAATAGGGCTGACACAAAACCTGACGGTTCACTCCGCAATTGTGATTGTTCCGATGCTAGTGCAAGCTTAAATCCAATTTTATTTTTACAACACAATTAATTAATTTAATTATCAAAGTGTACAAATTTTTAATCAAAAAAATAATTTTTCGAATTGTCTATGTAAAAGAGTTTGATAAAACCGCATTTCAGGAAGAGAATTACGCAGAATGCCTTGAGAACAGCCGGTCTGACCTAAACTGTTTTACTTTGATTGTGGAAAAACTGGTTCTGGTAAACGAGAAATGGTTTCTGTTGAAGATTCCGTACCAAGCTAGAGTTCCGCGAAAGGCATGGAACACCTGGCTAGAACCTTTTTACTTGATCGCTCATTCTTTCTAATAGATGAAAAATAGTACATGAATTAACAGTATCACGCCAGTATCATCAAAAGTATCAGGTGGTGTTTATTGTTTGCGGTTTTGTATATTCTTAGTACCGTTTAAAAAGTGTACAAGTGACGATTTACGCACTGAGAATGTATTAATATTTTATAAATAATTTGAATTAAAAAAAAAGTAGAAACGTTAGTGGATATACATATATGTATATACTATTTTAGATGGTATTGTCTGGTTACTTGATTGCTCGCTTGTTCTAATAGATGGGAAATAGCGTCCACATGAATCAACAATATCACTGTGGTGTTTATTGTTTACGATTTTGTATATTCTTAGTACCGTTTAAAAAGTGTAGAAGTGACGATTTACTCACTGAGAATGTATTAATTTTTTATAATAGTTGGAATAAAAAAAACACTTTAGTAAAGTAGCACATATATTAATTCAAATGTGCCCATGGTTCCAATACTGTAGTTGCCTATAATTTTATAATTAAAAGATCCGTTACAACGTAAATGGGATGGAAAATAACAGTCACACACATGGATATAAGTAATAGATTTTTTTATCAAATCTAGAATGTACATATTAAAACAATACGAAGTTGCCAAACTTTACGCTTTTTTATTAAATTTGTTACAATTATACAGTATTTTAGATGTAGGCCTACTGAGTACAAGTTGAACCACTTACGATATGAATTTCCTTTTAAATTTGAGTTCCCTAAAAGCTCAAGCAAAAGGCACACGAGAAAAACTATTTGCTACAACTGCATCTTTTAGTAGTTTTGTATTAAAAATTATAAAACCTCGTACTTATATTGACAAACGTGAACAAAACAATCTCATGCGTTTTAAGAGCTACACAAAATGGAAGAAACATTATAAAACTCGTTTTAATTTCTCAAACATGGCAATTGTGATGAAAAACTTATTCCAACAGTTTAAAATAACCATAATGTGGACACTCATAGTTGAATAGTTTTTAACTTTTTCATCTGGTTCTTAATAATTTAAACTCGATTGTAATCACGAGATATTTGTATTTAAAAACTTGAGAACTTTAACAATTTATATAATTGAAAATTACGTATATGAAAACGCAAGTATATATTTATATTTTCATTTAGAACTCTTTAATCTAATTTTAGCTGGTCACTCAGTAAAATATATACTATACATTATTTTGTCGAAGCACTTCCATTTCAACGTGAAGGTCACGATGTTTATAGAAATAATTAGGAAGTTGTGAGATCCTGGAGGTTCAGTTTCCTCGAGGTTGTCCTTGGAGATTGACGTCTGCCAGAAACAGACCGGAGACGGGGACCGAAAATAACCGGAAGGAAGCGGTGACAGATGGGTGTGTAAACAGCAGCAGTGTAAATATCACTCACTCTCTTGGAATGAGTTTTCCAATTAGTTTTGCAGCGGTGAATTACGAAGTAGTTGGAGTCAAACACCTGTTGCTGTCCAGAAAGTGTTGAGAAACGACAGAAACAAATCATCCGAATTTCATACGTGAATTTTGAAATATTAATAGAATTATTTTAATTCAATTGGTGCTCGGAAATTTGCCCAAAATGGATGCTTGCTGTTTGCAAAATCGATAGTAAAGCGCACCAAGTGTATCGGCCGCCCTAAACAGTAGAAGAGGAGGCACGTCTCCCCTTTCGGGGATTCTGTCAAATTACTCCCCATGGAGGCAGTGTGCAAGACACTCTTGTATCGGGAGGAGGTTTCTCAACAAAGCACCCGCCAAGATGAAAGTTTTCACTTTCCAAAAGTGAAGCTGGAAATCGGAAGAAGAGGTCTTCTCTTATTTTGGGCCCAGCATTTGCAATGGCCTCCCCGAACATATTACAAGCGTTGTATCTTGTTCGTCTTCTAAAGATAAGATGGAGGATTTTTTAATTGGTACCACCAAGTAGTGGGTGGGTGAGCTGTCATTAAGATAATTTCATTAGTTTGTAGTGTTGATCTGAGTATATTTGAAAAACAGCTATTTGCTGAAATACGCTCATGAATATAAAGGTATTTCTATTTCTTTATTTCACCAACAAATTTTTTTGAAATGATTTAGAATTAGAATTGAAAATATCCAGTGATCTTAGAGTCCCATTAATATACATGATTATGCCATGCCACATGTGGCTGATTCGACACTGAGGCGTAGTTTATCATCATTCAACAATTCTCGGACTTCCAATCTTTAGTGCGGTGTAATTCCAGTGTGTAATTAATTCTCATTACAGTCTTTTCTGCGAGAAAAATTAATAGGGAAAATCGACTATTTAAAGAATATTGGATACTTTGGTATTGTCCGGAAGCTACTGTGTCCCTATGTGCTATTTTTATTACTCTATATAAGTAGTTAAAGTGAACATTTACGAGTGCTCACGTGATCTGAGCTTGAATTTGGATACTGTTTCGAGGGTTGTTTTTTTTCGTTTTTCGTCAGAAGTGCTGCACTGATGGCCAGGAGCATTTCCGATAGGTAATTTCCCAACTGTAAATCACGTACCAGATCGTCCAACTTTTCCGAGGTCAGATCACGTCGAAGAATCGAAACATCCCTGAGATAGTACTCAAACTCAAGCTCAGATCACGTGAGTGCTCGTAACGGTTAACTTTAACTTTGATGTTACTTGCTAGTAACTTAATTTGTTATGGTGATCAAATCTAAACCTACTTAAATCGTGTAATAACAAGTAGTATTTAGAGACAGAATGGCAATCACGCTAGGCTACTTCTATCCAACACAAGTTATGGTTAACTTGCTACTTTAATAAAAACTAGTAGCAATAGACCAATCGATAGGCCATGTTAAACTTTAAGTCAAAATTCAATGGCACACCATTGGTAAAGGGTACTGATAGGACATCGCAGTAAGGCGTTCCAGTATACGTAAAAATAGATTCAAATAATGTTTACAATCAAAGTTATCTTTGAGTAATAGAAAATTTGAAATTTCATCATGGGGTGTGAAAAACACTCAGCGTGGTGACTTGCAACATTATATCAGTATCGCGTAATGAGTTGCCCGTGATTTTGATACTGAACATGCATTGGCATTTATATATTATGTAATGGTATTTATTACAAATTTCGCCAGTTATCTGTTTCGCGAAACCATGGGAATGAGTTTAAAGTTCCTCTCTGTACTTTGATATTGTGGTATGGAGTTCGACAGGGTTATCCGGTGCAACAATTCATTGGTGTCGTAACGTATTAAGTATTGATATCGGAGGTTGGCCAATGTCTGCTTACACTTTCCACGATTAAATCCTATTTTTAAACACCGTCCAAGTTATCCGGTTCACGCCGGTCTCGCTTTAGATTCACAAACTGTTTATCATGAAAAACACAACTTAAACAGAGAATTCAATCATTATATGTTTTTTTGTTAGCTCGCACCGAACCGCACATGCTTTTTCTGTATGGTAGACATTCTAGAATTTGACAGCCGTTTTTGATAAAACCCTATAGAATTTTATTCAGTTAGGTGATAGGTGTTATCTGTAAGGGAGACAGACATCTTTCTTTACCATCAGTGCAAGACATTCCTCATTGATGGTCAGAGGCATTTGAAGATACGGTAGAAATATTACCCTGACTCCCATTCTTATAAAGCAAGGGAAATTATTTTTCAGCAGAATATAAAACATCATTAATAATCTCAGCCTCACGTTAGCGTAACGTAGACGTCTAGGGCTGAACCTGTTAATAACGATTTTAGTGTATTGTTTCGTAGAAGACTTTACAAGGTTTTGTGTGGACTCCTTGTGTTTATGAAGATGCCATGCTCTCTAGGTTACTAAGTCTTGGATAAGTTAATAATTGGTTTGGTCAGATAGAATTGCAGTAAATAATATGATAATTTGTGTCCTCTAACGGGGAAAAAGACAGTTCGGATTGCCGAAAGACTGTTTCTTCAGAACATACTATTGTCATAGAGCCGTGAAGACAAGGAAAAGTTTGATGGAAAGTTGGTGTTTCGATTGCCAGGCTACACTCGTATGAAGAAACACTACTTCCACTTTCTAAAAACGTTTATCATATCTGTCAAGTCAACCTGGGAGAGAAAAATAAAAGTGTCGCTGGTGTAGGAGAGCTATTTATAGAACGTCCTCGCCAGGCAACAGCGTGTAGGTAGGGCCGGTGTACGGCGAGGAGGTCTTGATGTGATGCAGTGATGTACTTTGACCCCTTTATCGTCTAGGCCGTCCAGTGTGTCTGTAGCCGGAGCAGCTCTTGTAGCGATGTGATAGGCAACAGCGTGTGGGTAGGGCCGGTGTACGGCGAGGAGGTCGAGATGTGATGCAGTGATGTACTTTGACCCCTTTTTCGTCTAGGCCGTCCAGTGTGTCTGTAGCCGCAGCAGCTCTTGTAGCGATGTGACAGGCAAAAGTGTGTAGGTAGGGCCGGTGTACGGCGAGGAGGTCGTGATGTTATGCTGTGATGTACTTTGACCCCTTTATCGTCTAGGCCGTCCAGTGCATCTGCAGCCGCAGCAGCTCTTGTAGCGATGTGACAGACAACTGTGTGTGGGAAGGGCCGGTGTACAGCGAGGAGGTCGTGATGTGATGCAGTGATGTACTTTGACCCCTTTATCGTGTAGGCCGTCCAGTGTATCTGTAGCCGCAGCAGCTCTTGTAGCGATGTGATAGGCAACAGCGTGTGGTTAGGGGCCGGTGTACGGCGAGGAGGTCGTGATGTGATGCAGTGATGTACTTTGACCCCTTTATCGTGTAGGCCGTCCAGTGTATCTGTAGCCGGAGCAGCTCTTGTAGCGATGTGATAGGCAACAGTGTGTGGGTAGGGCCGGTGTACGGCGAGGAGGTCGTGATGTGATGCTGTGATGTACTTTGACCCCTTTATCGTCTAGGCCGTCCAGTGTATCTGTAGCCGGAGCAGCTCTTGTAGCGATGTGATAGGCAACAGCGTGTGGTTAGGGCCGGTGTACGGCGAGGAGGTCGAGATGTTATTCAGTGATGTACTTTGACCCCTTTTTTCGTCTAGGCCGTCCAGTGTGTCTGTAGCCGCAGCAGCTCTTGTAGCGATGTGACAGGCAAAAGTGTGTAGGTAGGGCCGGTGTACGGCGAGGAGGTCGTGATGTTATGCTGTGATGTACTTTGACCCCTTTATCGTCTAGGCCGTCCAGTGCATCTGCAGCCGCAGCAGCTCTTGTAGCGATGTGACAGACAACTGTGTGTGGGAAGGGCCGGTGTACAGCGAGGAGGTCGTGATGTGATGCAGTGATGTACTTTGACCCCTTTATCGTGTAGGCCGTCCAGTGTATCTGTAGCCGGAGCAGCTCTTGTAGCGATGTGATAGGCAACAGCGTGTGGTTAGGGCCGGTGTACGGCGAGGAGGTCGTGATGTGATGCAGTGATGTACTTTGACCCCTTTATCGTGTAGGCCGTCCAGTGTATCTGTAGCCGGAGCAGCTCTTGTAGCGATGTGATAGGCAACAGCGTGTGGTTAGGGCCGGTGTACGGCGAGGAGGTCGTGATGTGATGCAGTGATGTACTTTGACCCCTTTATCGTTTAGGCCGTCCAGTGTGTCTGTAGCCGCAGCAGCTCTTGTAGCGATGTGACAGGCAACAGTGTGTGGGTAGGGCCGGTGTACGGCGAGGAGGTCGAGATGTTATTCAGTGATGTACTTTGACCCCTTTATCGTCTAGGCCGTCCAGTGTATCTGTAGCCGCAGCAGCTCTTGTAGCGATGTGACAGGCAACAGCGTGTGGTTAGGGCCGGTGTACGGCGAGGAGGTCGTGATGTTATTCAGTGATGTACTTTGACCCCTTTATCGTCTAGGCCGTCCAGTGTGTCTGTAGCCGCAGCAGCTCTTGTAGCGATGTGACAGGCAAAAGTGTGTGGGTAGGGCCGGTGTACGGCGAGGAGGTCGTGATGTTATGCTGTGATGTACTTTGACCCCTTTATCGTGTAGGCCGTCCAGTGTATCTGTAGCCGGAGCAGCTCTTGTAGCGATGTGATAGGCAACAGTGTGTGGGTAGGGCCGGTGTACGGCGAGGAGGTCGTGATGTGATGCAGTGATGTACTTTGACCCCTTTATCGTGTAGGCCGTCCAGTGTATCTGTAGCCGGAGCAGCTCTTGTAGCGATGTGATAGGCAACAGTGTGCGGGTAGGGCCGGTGTACGGCGAGGAGGTCGTGATGTGATGCAGAGATGTACTTTGACCCCTTTATCGTGTAGGCCGTCCAGTGTATCTGTAGCCCAAGCAGCTCTTGTAGCGATGTGATAGGCAACAGTGTGTGGGTAGGGCCGGTGTACGGCGAGGAGGTCGTGATGTGATGCAGTGATGTACTTTGACCCCTTTATCGTCTAGGCCGTCCAGTGTGTCTGTAGCCGCAGCAGCTCTTGTAGCGATGTGACAGGCAACAGTGTGTGGGTAGGGCCGGTGTACGGCGAGGAGGTCGTGATGTGATGCAGTGATGTACTTTGACCCCTTTATCGTTTAGGCCGTCCAGTGTATCTGTAGCCGGAGCAGCTCTTGTAGCGATGTGACAGGCAACAGCGTGTGGTTAGGGCCGGTGTACGGCGAGGAGGTCGAGATGTTATTCAGTGATGTACTTTGACCCCTTTTTCGTCTAGGCCGTCCAGTGTGTCTGTAGCCGCAGCAGCTCTTGTAGCGATGTGACAGGCAACAGCGTGTAGGTAGGGCCGGTGTACGGCGAGGAGGTCGAGATGTTATTCAGTGATGTACTTTGACCCCTTTTTTCGTCTAGGCCGTCCAGTGTGTCTGTAGCCGCAGCAGCTCTTGTAGCGATGTGACAGGCAACAGTGTGTGGGTAGGGCCGGTGTACGGCGAGGAGGTCGTGATGTGATGCAGTGATGTACTTTGACCCCTTTATCGTCTAGGCCGTCCAGTGTGTCTGTAGCCGCAGCAGCTCTTGTAGCGATGTGACAGGCAACAGTGTGTGGGTAGGGCCGGTGTACGGCGAGGAGGTCGTGATGTGATGCAGTGATGTACTTTGACCCCTTTATCGTCTAGGCCGTCCAGTGTGTCTGTAGCCGCAGCAGCTCTTGTAGCGATGTGACAGGCAACAGTGTGTGGGTAGGGCCGGTGTACGGCGAGGAGGTCGTGATGTGATGCAGTGATGTACTTTGACCCCTTTATCGTCTAGGCCGTCCAGTGTGTCTGTAGCCGCAGCAGCTCTTGTAGCGATGTGATAGGCAACAGTGTGTGGGTAGGGCCGGTGTACGGCGAGGAGGTCGTGATGTGATGCAGTGATGTACTTTGACCCCTTTATCGTCTAGGCCGTCCAGTGTGTCTGTAGCCGCAGCAGCTCTTGTAGCGATGTGACAGGCAACAGTGTGTGGGTAGGGCCGGTGTACGGCGAGGAGGTCGTGATGTGATGCAGTGATGTACTTTGACCCCTTTATCGCCTAGGCCGTCCAGTGTATCTGTAGCCGGAGCAGCTCTTGTAGCGATGTGACAGGCAACAGCGTGTGGTTAGGGCCGGTGTACGGCGAGGAGGTCGAGATGTTATTCAGTGATGTACTTTGACCCCTTTTTCGTCTAGGCCGTCCAGTGTGTCTGTAGCCGCAGCAGCTCTTGTAGCGATGTGACAGGCAACAGCGTGTAGGTAGGGCCGGTGTACGGCGAGGAGGTCGAGATGTTATTCAGTGATGTACTTTGACCCCTTTTTCGTCTAGGCCGTCCAGTGTGTCTGTAGCCGCAGCAGCTCTTGTAGCGATGTGACAGGCAAAAGTGTGTGGGTAGGGCCGGTGTACGGCGAGGAGGTCGAGATGTTATTCAGTGATGTACTTTGACCCCTTTTTCGTCTAGGCCGTCCAGTGTGTCTGTAGCCGCAGCAGCTCTTGTAGCGATGTGACAGGCAAAAGTGTGTGGGTAGGGCCGGTGTACGGCGAGGAGGTCGTGATGTTATTCAGTGATGTACTTTGACCCCTTTTTCGTCTAGGCCGTCCAGTGTGTCTGTAGCCGCAGCAGCTCTTGTAGCGATGTGACAGGCAAAAGTGTGTGGGTAGGGCCGGTGTACGGCGAGGAGGTCGTGATGTTATGCTGTGATGTACTTTGACCCCTTTATCGTCTAGGCCGTCCAGTGCATCTGCAGCCGCAGCAGCTCTTGTAGCGATGTGACAGGCAAGGGCGTGTGGTTAGGGCCGGTGTACGGCGAGGAGGTCGTGATGTGATGCAGTGATGTACTTTGACCCCTTTATCGTCTAGGCCGTCCAGTGTATCTGTAGCCGCAGCAGCTCTTGTAGCGATGTGACAGGCAACAGTGTGTGGGTAGGGCCGGTGTACGGCGAGGAGGTCGTGATGTGATGCAGTGATGTACTTTGACCCCTTTATCGTCAAGGCCGTCCAGTGTATCTGTAGCCGCAGCAGCTCTTGTAGCGATGTGATAGGCAACAGCGTGTGGGTTAGGGCCGGTGTACGGCGAGGAGGTCGTGATGTTATGCTGTGATGTACTTTGACCCCTTTATCGTCTAGGCCGTCCAGTGTGTCTGTAGCCGCAGCAGCTCTTGTAGCGATGTGATAGGCAACAGTGTGTAGGTAGGGCCGGTGTACGGCGAGGAGGTCTTGATGTGATGCAGTGATGTACTTTGACCCCTTTATCGTCTAGGCCGTCCAGTGTATCTGTAGCCGGAGCAGCTCTTGTAGCGATGTGATAGGCAACAGCGTGTGGTTAGGGCCGGTGTACGGCGAGGAGGTCGTGATGTGATGCAGTGATGTACTTTGACCCCTTTATCGTCTAGGCCGTCCATTGTATCTGTAGCCGCAGCAGCTCTTGTAGCGATGTGATAGGCAACAGCGTGTGGTTAGGGCCGGTGTACGGCGAGGAGGTCGTGATGTGATGCAGTGATGTACTTTGACCCCTTTATCGTCTAGGCCGTCCAGTGTGTCTGTAGCCGCAGCAGCTCTTGTAGCGATGTGATAGGCAACAGCGTGTGGGTAGGGCCGGTGTACGGCGAGGAGGTCGTGATGTGATGCAGTGATGTACTTTGACCCCTTTATCGTCTAGGCCGTCCAGTGTGTCTGTAGCCGCAGCAGCTCTTGTAGCGATGTGACAGGCAACAGTGTGTGGGTAGGGCCGGTGTACGGCGAGGAGGTCGTGATGTGATGCAGTGATGTACTTTGACCCCTTTATCGTCTAGGCCGTCCAGTGTGTCTGTAGCCGCAGCAGCTCTTGTAGCGATGTGACAGGCAACAGTGTGTGGGTAGGGCCGGTGTACGGCGAGGAGGTCGTGATGTGATGCAGTGATGTACTTTGACCCCTTTATCGTCTAGGCCGTCCAGTGTGTCTGTAGCCGCAGCAGCTCTTGTAGCGATGTGACAGGCAACAGTGTGTGGGTAGGGCCGGTGTACGGCGAGGAGGTCGTGATGTGATGCAGTGATGTACTTTGACCCCTTTATCGTCTAGGCCGTCCAGTGTGTCTGTAGCCGCAGCAGCTCTTGTAGCGATGTGACAGGCAACAGTGTGTGGGTAGGGCCGGTGTACGGCGAGGAGGTCGAGATGTTATGCAGTGATGTACTTTGACCCCTTTATCGTCTAGGCCGTCCAGTGTATCTGTAGCCGGAGCAGCTCTTGTAGCGATGTGACAGGCAACAGCGTGTGGTTAGGGCCGGTGTACGGCGAGGAGGTCGAGATGTTATTCAGTGATGTACTTTGACCCCTTTTTCGTCTAGGCCGTCCAGTGTGTCTGTAGCCGCAGCAGCTCTTGTAGCGATGTGACAGGCAACAGTGTGTGGGTAGGGCCGGTGTACGGCGAGGAGGTCGTGATGTGATGCAGTGATGTACTTTGACCCCTTTATCGTCTAGGCCGTCCAGTGTGTCTGTAGCCGCAGCAGCTCTTGTAGCGATGTGACAGGCAAGGGCGTGCTGTTGGCTGCGTGACAACCTCTCCAGCCCGGTAGCTCTCGACCTCCGCGGTCGATCTCTGTGAAGATGAAGAAACAGCTGTCTTGCAATCTTGATCGCTTTCTATACGCATTAACTTTATACATCATCGTTTGGTTAGCAATGTTAAAGGCATTCACTCTTCATGTTACAGCTCGTATTGTCAACCTAACATAGCTCGATTTGTCTTCAATAATTATTATAATTCTTACCTGAATGGTTACTTCGGTATAAATCAAAGTAAAATAAAACGTGTTCTCATGGCCATAATGTCTTTTGAGACAGAAAAATTTTTATTTGCGACTTTGACTTTGTTAAGTTTCAAAGATTGATTCCATTTGGTATTGCTTTTATTAATGTGATTTGTTATTGGTCCCAAAATGCATAATTTTTTTTGTAATATTTTCCTGTAGAACCGATTTATTTCTGTCCAAGTCCGTTTTAAAGATTGTTAAATCAACAAATTATTTTAATATGGTTTATTCCGCCATTTCAACCTTTGACACGGGTGATGGATATTATGTATTAATAAGTCGATTAGTATTGGCTGAATAAAACTCAAATGTCTTTGCTTTCGGTTAATTCTCCAACTTAACAAGCTACTCTCGATTTTCGTTGATTTGTCCTACAATGAATCGCTTTTGTGGTTTAAAAGAATATCCTTCATATTTATTGATGATTGATGATTTAGATGATGATTGACGAATTATGTAAGGTCACAAAGTTAGCAAATCTATCAGAAGATGTTTTAAGTCGGACTCAAACATAAGAGAAGATATATATTGCCTTCATAAAGATGATCCATTAATAAGCATTCCGATGATTGATGAGGTGGTTCCAACGATGATTGAATGACACGCAGTCACGTCTTCCTAGGCTGGAACAGAAATTACCTGTTGTAGCCTAATCTTACTCATAACTAGTTAAAACACTTGGGTGAGCTCATCATACGCATTCTTGCATGACTTCGAGCAGTTATAGTTACGTCATGCTCTATTGTTATATTTCAGCCTTTGAGGATGTTGAGTCGTAAATGAGGGCTGGGCGGAAGTCCTTAGTGAATCACTCAATCACCAAAGGAGCGGTTTAAACTTTGGATTCCTTAATAAACTTAATAATCAATAACAAATTAAAAGGTTTAACACAAACAAATATATCTTTATCAATAGTGCAACAAATAACATCAACAAACAAGTAGCCTACACAAAAATAAATATTATATAATCCATAAATATATTAATAATAAATACAGTACAACAAATCAAACAACAAGGCCAAAGTAAACATGCAAAAAATAAGTAACATATAATTTTGTAACAAATATTGTAAAAAGTGTAAAAAGAACAAGTTTGTTCAAAAAACACCATATTG
Source organism: Homalodisca vitripennis (assembly GCF_021130785.1). Taxonomy (NCBI): domain Eukaryota; kingdom Metazoa; phylum Arthropoda; class Insecta; order Hemiptera; family Cicadellidae; genus Homalodisca; species Homalodisca vitripennis. Next base: position 185,803,416 of record NC_060210.1, read on the forward strand.
ATATCATGAAATTGTGTTTACTACAAAATATATTACCTAAACAAAAAAAAAGATTAATTTTATTTTACGTAATGATACCTCGGCAGTTGTTAAAAAATTTGAAGCTTTCTTAGTCCCAATGCAAGTATTGCGACTGTAAGCAATGTGTACCCCCCCCCCCCCTATTAAGTAATTCTTTATTGTGTGAATAAATCAGTGTAAAGCAAAGCTAGACTCTGTAGGGTTTGTTATCTTAATTCTCACAGGGTCTCAAATCGGGCTTGATCATTAATGAAGAGAAAAGGAAGAATTATTTATCCCCGCCTCGCCTATTAGGCGTCCTTTCTTTATGATTGGGCTTTACTGAGTTATACATTATTGTGTGAATAAATCAGTGTAAAAACGAAGCTAGACTCTGTAGAGTTTGTTATCTTAATTCTCACCGGGGTCTCAAATCGGGCTTGATCATTAATGAAGAGAAAAGGACGAATTATTTATCCCCGCCTCGCCTATTAGGCGTCCTTTCTTTATGATTGGGCTTTTACTGAGTTATACATTATTGTGTGAATAAATCAGTGTAAAACGAAGCTAGACTCTGTAGAGTTTGTTATCTTAATTCTCACCGGGTCTCAAATCGGGCTTGATCATTAATGAAGAGAAAAGGACGAATTATTTATCCCCGCCTCGCCTATTAGGCGTCCTTTCTTTATGATTGGGCATTGCTGAGTTATACATTATTGTGTGAATAAAATCAGTGTAAAACGAAGCTAGACTTTGTAGAGTTCGTTATCTTAATTCTCACCGGGTCTCAAATCGGGCTTGATCATTAATGAAGAGAAAAGGGACGAATTATTTCATCCGCACCTCGCCTATTAGGCGTCGTTTTTATGATTGGGCATTGCTGAGTTATACATTATGTGTGTGTAAATCAGTGTAAAGCAAAGCTAGACTCTGTAGAGTTCGTTATCTTTAATTCTCACCGGGTCTCAAATCGGGCTTGATCATTAATGATGAGAAAAGGACGAATTATTTCATCCCGCCTCGCCTATTAGGCGGCGTTTTTATGATTGGGCCTTTATTGAGTTATACATTATTGTGTGAATAAAATCAGTGTAAAGCAAAGCTAGACTCTGTAGAGTTCGTTATCTTAATTCTCACCGGGTCTCAAATCGGGCTTGATCATTAATGAAGAGAAAAGGAGGACGAATTATTTATCCCGGCTCGCCTATTAGGCGTCCTTTCTTTATGATTGGGCTTTACTGAGTTATACATTATTGTGTGAATAAATCAGTGTAAAACGAAGCTAGGACTCTGTAGAGTTTGTTATCTTAATTCTCACCGGGTCTCAAATCGGGCTTGATCATTAATGAAGAGAAAAGGACGAATTATTTATCCCCGCCTCGCCTATTAGGCGTCCTTTCTTTATGATTGGGCATTGCTGAGTTATACATTATTGTGTGAATAAATCAGTGTAAAACGAAGCTTGACTTTGTAGAGTTCGTTATCTTAATTCTCACCGGGTCTCAAATCGGGCTTGATCATTAATGAAGAGAAAAGGACGAATTATTTCATCCGCACCTCGCCTATTAGGCGTCGTTTTTATGATTGGGCATTGCTGAGTTATACATTATTGTGTGAATAAATCAGTGTAAAGCAAAGCTAGGACTCTGTAGAGTTCGTTATCTTAATTCTCACCGGGTCTCAAATCGGGTTGATCATTAATGAAGAGAAAAGGACGAATTATTTATCCCCGCCTCGCCTATTAGGCGTCCTTTCTTTATGATTGGGCATTGCTGAGTTATACATTATTGTGTGAATAAATCAGTGTTAAAACGAAGCTAGACTTTGTAGAGTTCGTTATCTTAATTCTCACCGGGTCTCAAATCGGGCTTGATCATTAATGAAGAGAAAAGGACGAATTATTTCATCCGCACCTCGCCTATTAGGCGTCGTTTTTATGATTGGGCATTGCTGAGTTTATACATTATTGTGTGAATAAATCAGTGTAAAGCAAAGCTAGACTCTGTAGAGTTCGTTATCTTAATTCTCACCGGGTCTCAAATCGGGCTTGATCATTAATGATGAGAAAAAGGACGAATTATTTCATCCCCGCCTCGCCTATTAGGCGGCGTTTTTATGATTGGGCTTTATTGAGTTATACATTATTGTGTGAATAAATCAGTGTAAAGCAAAGCTAGACTCTGTAGAGTTCGTTATCTTAATTCTCACCGGGTCTCAAATCGGGCTTGATCATTAATGATGAGAAAAGGACGAATTATTTCATCCCCGCCTCGCCTATTAGGCGTCGTTTTTATGATTGGGCTTTATTGAGTTATACATTATTGTGTGAATAAATCAGTGTAAAGCAAATCTAGAACTGTGTAGAGTTTGTCATCCTAATTTTCACAGGGTCTCAAATCGGGGGTTGATCATTAATGAAGAGGATAAGGACGAATTATTTCATCCCCGCCTCGCCTATTAGGCGTCCTTTTTTTATGATTGGGCTTTATTGAGTTATACATTATTGTGTAAATAAATCAGTGTAAAGCAAAGCTAGACTCTGTAGAGTTTGTCATCCTAATTTTCACAGGGTCTCAAATCGGGGTTGATCATTAATGAAGAGAAAAGGACGAATTATTTCATCCCCGCCTCGCCTATTAGGAGTCCTTTTTATGATTGGGCTTTACTGAGTTATACATTATTTTGTGAATAAATCAGTGTAAAGCAAAGCTAGACTCTGTAGAGTTTGTCATCCTAATTTTCACAGGGTCTCAAATCGGGGTTGATCATTAATGAAGAGAAAAGGACGAATTATTTCATCCCCGCCTCGCCTATTAGGCTTCCTTAATGATTGGGCTTTGTTAGCGAGGATGCTTTTGATTATTAAATCTAGCGTCTCGGATGCATCAAGACATTTCCAAGAAGGTTCTGTGATTGAATTATATTAATACTAAGAAGTAGATAGTAATACCTTATATTAATACATGTACGATATTTTAATTGTTTATATAACTGTTTATAAACTAACTGTTGTTTAACTGTTTATGCGGTTGCCAGATAATACTATATTTTCTTACTCTCGCTTCACAACAGCTTGTATTTAAATTGAAATTGAAATATTCATGCATATTGGTTTTTATTGGGCAAATCTTTGGTGACAAATAGTCATCATTACATCACAATTTAGGTTTGGAAATTTTGGTTTTTAAAGCTTTATTCGTCTATGAGGCATTCCGGGAAGAGGTGTATAAATATGAAATAAGTGTGTACAGAGTGTTCCACGAAGAGGTTTAATCGTCTGATTTTATATTACTTGCCCATTTTGCACCGAAAATTTTCAAACTCTACACAGTTAATAAAGTAGGTTTTAAAAATAATCTGTGAAAATTAAAGCTCCCTAACAATTAGAGGAACAAAACCGGTGACACATTGAAAATTTTACCATTTTGCATTCTATAAGATTCTCTTCTTGAATTATCTGATTTGATTATTGCGTAGCAGTTTTAAAGAACAGCTGTTTAGTAACGCTCATTGTTGAAAACAGCTGTTTGAATGAAGAATATTGCTTGTGCAATAAAAACATAAACTAACCTCCTCCATTGCAGTTTTACTGATATTGAAGTTCGTGAAATGGCTTTTAATGTTGAACAAAAAGTGAAGTGTTGTGCGTGGGCAATTTATATATATATATATACAAATAATGTTATATAAATAATTTGGAATGACAAAGAGCAGCTATTTGTTTTGCAGTGCTCAAGGAACGTAATTAACTAAAATAATTTAGTACGCTAATTGTACGGTATAGTGTTATTAAATTTAAACTTATCTTTGTGATTATCCATATCTAACATTTCAGTAAGTCTTTGTCAGTAAGTACTCGCATTTACAAAAGAAGGCGACGTTTTCAATTCCCAGCGACAATACGTTGGTCCGAGACTCTCGAGACGTTGGAAGCGGCTTCAATTTGTTTAGCTTCATGGTGCTTGGTTTCTATTTGCAGTGAAATCCTGTGATAATTTGAATTAAAACGTTCAGACGTGAGCTGATTTTGTGTGGGGGGGGAGTTGCTTGGGGGGGGGGGGGGTGTCGGTGGGATGTTTGTCTTCCACTTGGAATTAGAAGGATCCGACAATTTTAAACAGTCGAAAATACTTCGCCTGTAACTTATTGTCCATATTACTTTAAACTTCAACTCTTAATCAAGGAGAGCAGAAACCAAAGATTGTGTTTGATGATTTTTGTGGTATATTTATTCATTTAGTATTAAGAGCAAGAACGATCAGTGTATGCTCTCAGAGACTTGGGGCCAAGTAAAAATATGTTTGTAGGCTTGAAATGTTGCTACTAATACAACATAAATCGCCCAGTCTAAATTGAAATTCTTTTATTTAGTTTTATGGTGTGCTAAATATTGGAATACAGTCTTTTGTACTTTATAGTTATTTTCTATGTTCTTGGGAGATTGGGAGAAGGCACTATATACTTTTAAAATAAATATTAAAAAATCGCTACTACGGTACTATTTTACCTTATGAGCATTATTCGTAAAAAATGGTGAGTCAGTATATTAAATAACAGTTTCGTCTTTTGTTCCTTAATAATCATCGATTATTGTTATACTGAAAAAAAATTTTAAAACTCAGTTTACAACAAACGATTGTAATTGAATAAACTACAACTATGAAATTATAAAATTTTGTCCTGTGCAAATTAAATTTTAATTAAGTAATATTACAAATTATAACTAAACCGGTACATTTTACTTAAAACACTATGTTTCCATTTTCCCTCAGACTGCTTCTTTTCAGTGTCCGAAACACAGTATAGAATTAATTTTGGTCACTTGCCATCTTATTAGAACAAGATACTTAATGTTACGTTGATTTCGGTTTAAAGTGGTCGCTAATTTTAAATTGAGAGAATACACATTTGTTTTAGTAGGCTATTTTGAGTTGAAAGTTTTTTTTTAACGGGATCAAGTAAAAAAAAACTTTTTGTCAACAGATGAAAATGTTTCTAACAGTTCTGTTTATTTTCGTCGATATAAGAAATCATGTTTAAAATGTATGTATTCATTTGACCTAAAAAAACAAAACTGTGTGAATCTTGGGAGGAAGTAGAACATGTTTCAGTCGTGGTCAGTGTTTTTTTTTTATTATTGTTATTTATTTATTTAGTTCTTTAACAAGCTTATTGATGGTTGTTTGAATTTTGAGTCTTTGCAAATCCTTTCTTCATTCAGTATTGGGCAGAATACAATGGCACACAAAAATTAGCTTCCACATATTTTAATAAACATTCCTAAACCTTAAGCGTTTGTCGTACAAAAAGTAAAGAAGGGAGGGAATATTCTGTTTGTTTCTTGTGTGATCTAATAGTGTGTTAAGCTTAATCTGAGCTTAATAGTTAAACAATTGAATGTATAGTATCACACGTTCATTAATTCCTTATATTACAGTAATGACAGTACATAGTTAAACCTAATAATATAAAATACAATATTGTGTACGTGTGGATATTAAGCCAGTGTTGTTGATTTGTAATTGCGTAATACATTTGTAAACTCCAAAGGACACTTAATACACACTATGTTAATGTTAATTTAAAATTACAATGCACACCGCTATATAACAATTCCGCTAATGGCATGCTACAGGTGATAATTTATGTATTGATGTAAGCAAATTGGTTTGGAATACAATATGTTAGTATAACAATTGAAAATCAAATACAACTGCGTGGAATAGTCTGTCATGATTGTTTCTTGTGTTTTATAAAACGAGCGTTTAATAAAAGATTATATACAAAAACATTGTATGTATAGAACGTTATTCTTTTTTTGATATAGTTTATTATTTCAAATGTTACAATACACGTCACGGCTACGAATCTTTTTCCGCCGTCAATAGACGTAAAAATATGATTAAAGGTACAATATTCTATTGGTGAAGTATCAATTAAATGTGGTAAGCTCCAAGAATTCCACAGTATAGTATTTTGTAATGGAAAAAAACGCAAAAATATGAAATTCGACCCTAATTATTAACTTGGCTACAAAAACTCTTTCAGTATACTATTCACTATAAAAATTGTGATTATAGTACAAAAAAAGGACTATATGTGCATGCATAGTGGTAAGGAAGAATTTCACAATTTTAGTATTAAATTAAGGTAGTATCTTGCTCTCGCAAGACAATAGGACATTGAAGAATTCAAGTCCAGAAGAGAATAAAATACACGAAGGTAAGGACGCCAATGTTGAAGGGAATTAGGTCAAAATTTGGATTATTAACTTTAAAGAAGTAATCGCGTGGGGTTTTAATTAGGCCGGTAATTAGCAAGTGAATTGCAAATCTATAATGAGTGCAGTTAACCAGTATAAACGATTTCCTTGAAGTGAGTTTCAAGTCTCAGACTCGTGCTGTGAATATATTACAGAACTTGTTCAACACTCCAGACTCGTCAGGTGTTTGGCTGTGGAGTCGCGGTAACAACAAGTAAGTGGTGTGGCCGTGAATCTCTGGAATCGCTCCCCGGGCTGTCGTAAATATTGGGATTCATGGCCTTTATGCGAGAACGTATTCAAAAGTATTTTTTGGAGATGCTTTTATAATGCTCTCTTTATAGTAAGCCTGTAGCATTGGTTTATTATTTGAGGTTGCGTATATTTTGATGTGATATTTTTATTATGAACGATACAGGATTTTGCCGGACATTTGCAATTGTCCATTGATACAAAACATCATTAAAGTTTCGAGATCTGCTATCTGATCTCTTCCTCAGGTGGAATAACTAACCGAACGCATAACTACAATAGTTTAAATTAATTGAATCTTATCGTTGCGTTGTGATTCGCATGAATTAGAAAAAACAATAATAAAATTATTTATTTTATGTGCTTGTAAAAACCATTAATGTTTAATAAAATGCAAGCAATAGCATATTTACTATTTAAATCTGTCCGATGTGCTTGCTATTTCTTAAAAAAGTGTGCGGAATCCTAATAATTATCTTGCGAATTGTGCTAAATGGTATTAATTTGACTTTTTTACTTTGTATTGTAACGAACATTTAAATATGTATTAATAACGAATAGATATATTTTGCTTCAATGCACATAGTATGCTGTTTCAAAAAGAAAGTTGTTTAAATTTCAGCTCAATGTAGGAGCTAAAACCTTACACTGTAATTACATGAGCTGTGTAAGGTGTAGTGGGGCGGCACGCGCCTCAAAAGACCACCTCGACGCCTTGGTAATTGAATGTTACTCCACAAAGGAGCGCATTTGGCCGGAAGGCACGGCTAATATCTGACGTTAACAATAGCTTTTGTTGGTGTTGACGCCAATAATTGGTTACGCAGTTGAAACCGCGCGGCGGCGTCATTGGAAACCGTCCCCTAACAGTGACGTGTCGGTGGTGCAGGCTAATATCTGACGTTCACAATAACTATTGTTGGTGTTGACGCCAATAATTGGTTACGCAGTTGAAACCGCGCGGCGGCGTCATTGGAAACCGTCCCCTAACAGTGACCTGTCGGTGGTGCAGGCTAATATCTGACGTTAACAATAAGCTTTTGTTGGTGTTGACGCCAATAATTGGTTACGCAGTTGAAACCGCGCGGCGGCGTCATTGGAAACCGTCCCCTAACAGTGACCTGTCGGTGGTGCAGGCTAATATCTGACGTTCACAATAGCTTTTGTTGGTGTTGACGCCAATAATTGGTTACGCAGTTGAAACCGCGCGGCGGCGTCATTGGAAACCGTCCCCTAACGGTGACGTGTCGGTGGTGCAGGCTAATATCTGACGTTCACAATAACTATTGTTGGTGTTGACGCCAATAATTGGTTACGCAGTTGAAACCGCGCGGCGGCGTCATTGGAAACCGTCCCCTAACAGTGACGTGTCGGTGGTGCAGGCTAATATCTGACGTTAACAATAGCTTTTGTTGGTGTTGACGCCAATAATTGGTTACGCAGTTGAAACCGCGCGGCGGCGTCATTGGAAACCGTCCCCTAACAGTGAGGTGTCGGTGGTGCAGGCTAATATCTGACGTTCACAATAACTATTGTTGGGTTGACGCCAATAATTGGTTACGCAGTTGAAACCGCGCGGCGGCGTCATTGGAAACCGTCCCCTAACAGTGACGTGTCGGTGGTGCAGGCTAATATCTGACGTTCACAATAACTATTGTTGGTGTTGACGCCAATAATTGGTTACGCAGTTGAAACCGCGCGGCGGCATCATTGGAAACCGTCCCCTAACAGTGACGTGTCGGTGGTGCAGGCTAATATCTGACGTTCACAATAACTATTGTTGGTGTTGACGCCAATAATTGGTTACGCAGTTGAAACCGCGCGGCGGCGTCATTGGAAACCGTCCCCTAACAGTGACCTGTCGGTGGTGCAGGCTAATATCTGACGTTAACAATAACTTTTGTTGGTGTTGACGCCAATAATTGGTTACGCAGTTGAAACCGCGCGGCGGCGTCATTGGAAACCGTCCCCTAACAGTGACGTGTCGGTGGTGCAGGCTAATATCTGACGTTCACAATAACTATTGTTGGTGTTGACGCCAATAATTGGTTACGCAGTTGAAACCGCGCGGCGGCGTCATTGGAAACCGTCCCCTAACAGTGAGGTGTCGGTGGTGCAGGCTAATATCTGACGTTCACAATAACTATTGTTGGTGTTGACGCCAATAATTGGTTACGCAGTTGAAACCGCGCGGCGGCGTCATTGAAAACCGTCCCCTAACAGTGAGGTGTCGGTGATGCAGGCTAATATCTGACGTTAACAATAGCTGTGGAGAGAAAATTCTACACAGTCTAGAATTTATGCAGGTCTGTCAAGTATCACATAATTATTTTAACGTTGAGTGGCAATCCATTGCCTCATTCTTTTTGCTTTTAATGTTTTATGGTCTCTTGTACACTTGAAGAGGAGTGTAGATTTCAATTGTCGAAACATAAGCAGCAGGGATCACTTCTGGCTGGTTTATACCTTCCAGTTGAACCTACCAATGGACACATTAAAAACCGATGTGTCACTTAAATCTGGGCAACCTTATGGATGTCTAGGAGCGGCCCATCACTAACCGCAAATGTCGAGATTCTGGGATACATGGGTAATATGATAGGTCTAGTCTACTGCGGGAGATAACTGTTGGAGTTTGGTGGGGTTCGTTCCCTAAGTATCACAGGTTCTTGCTATCCTCAACAAAGGAGTGCCACCCCCTGCCTTCTTTGACTGGAAATGCTGGTTCAGGGCTCTTCTGCCGGGGTGACATGACTTTGAGATTAGTGTCCTACTTCTTCCTCATGGATCTCGATAAAAGGCGGCCTCTACCCCCTAACCTTACCCATCCTGAATATCCTGTCACTCCGGAAGCAGCGCTATAAGGTCCTTATAGGACTAAGTGCAATTTATAAGCTTCTTGTCCTAAAAGAAACAAGTCGTCTGAACGTAGTGTCATATATTTTTTGTGACATATAAAGAGATCAAATGTGCGAACCCTGTTATCCTTTCAAACCTTCCATCGTCAATAACAAACTTTAAACTAACCTAATTGACTTGAAAGACAGTTACTCGTTGTTGCCGTTCTTGGGTTTACTTGGTATTGTCCTACCAGGAATTTGATCTTGATAATATTCTCGGTACTGAACAGAATACACTATAAGGGCAGCTAATCTTAAGCACACGTTCACGTATATGCGGGTTATATCACTCTGGCAGAAATAACCTACCGCAACTCGCAATCTCCCGGTATGGTATAACAACTTCCCACCCGACACACTCGTCCCGGTCGGTCGCCTTCCCACATGTGGGATTTGGTCCAACAGACCTCCCCCCTCCCCCTCTCCCCCCGACATTAGATTGATTGATCTTTACACGACCCATGTTCTGTTCTTTGCATGAGCTAGAATGCAGAAATTGTACCATGTAGGTTCCGCCTCATGTTCTGGTTTAGAACATTTATCGTGTTTACAGTCATCACGCCTAAAAATAGCGTAACGTTCATGAGCTACCAATTAAAGGATGTTGTGAAACAGGCGTGTTCTGTAAAGCGCCAAGTAGTAATGTGTTTTCCAATTGCACAAGTTCAAAGGATGTATCAGTGCATGTTCTTGAAAAGCATTGTAAATTTTCAAAAAAAGTGAAAAAACTGGTAATTAACACCGTAAATCCCAATATATGTACTTAAAATTTAACAATCCCAAAACAAACATTTAAGTTTTTTTTTATTTGTATTTGAAAATAAATTTTTGACTACTTTTTGTTGTCAAATGAGAAATCTGCGAAGCATTTAGATGTAGTTAATAAATACAGTTAGCCGAGTTAAAAAAATCACTCAATAACAGTTAATTAGTGAAGTATGTTTACAAATTTAAATGTTTGGGTTAGATTTATGCAAACAAACTGCTAATCAATAAGTTTTGAACCATTGTCTGCCATTAGCGCTGAACTTTTATATCCAAACTAACCAGTTTTTAATACTTATGCACATTCTGTATGTTTTACGATTTTTTTAAATGTAAAATACATAACATTTTTTGTTTGTTTACCCGAACCATTTTTTTTTTAATTTTCATGGGATATGAACGTAAAAGGTGCGAAGGAATCTGTAACAATACTTTTTCATAGGAGTGAGATCCTCTTATTAAGGAAGTATTCAAATTCTACTAAAGATTATCCAAATTAAGAATTATATTGTAATAAGATACATAGACATCATTACACCACTCCTTGTACATTAATGGTTCCAATGGTATAATCAATATTGACATCATTACACTACTCCTTGTATATTAATGGTTCCAATGGTATAATCAAATTGACATCATTACTCTAATCCTTGTACATTAATGGTTCCAATGGTATAATCAATATTGACATCATTACACTACTCCTTGTATATTAATGGTTCCAATGGTATAATCAAAATTGACATCATTACACTACTCCTTGTATATTAATGGTTCCAATGCTATAATCAATATTGACATCATTACACTACTCCTTGTATATTAATGGTTCCAATGGTATAATCAATATTGACATCATTACACTACTCCTTGTACATTAATGGTTCCAATGGTATAATCAATATTGACATCATTACACTACTCCTTGTATATTAATGGTTCCAATGCTATAATCAATATTGACATCATTACACTACTCCTTGTATATTAATGGTTCCAATGGTATAATCAATATTGACATCATTACACTACTCCTTGTACATTAATGGTTCCAATGGTATAATCAATATTGACATCATTACACTACTCCTTGTACATTAATGGTTCCAATGGTATAATCAATATTGACATCATTACACTACTCCTTGTATATTAATAGTTCCAATGGTATAATCAATATTGACATCATTACACTACTCCTTGTATATTAATGGTTCCAATGGTATAATCAATATTGACATTTAAATTTTTACTATTGTCACCTTACAACCAGTAAGTGTAATGTAGAAACTAGCCTCAACATTAATTAATAGATTTTCACCAAGGTTCTTCAGTGGAGAACTTTAATTAAATACACAACGAGCTACAAATAATGTAGCTATGGTAGGAAGGGTTGATTTAGTTTAAATCCAATTTAACTCCAGTTCACCTTCCTTTTATTGCAGTGTTTGGTATCTGACTTGACTCCTGGAATCTGGAGTCATGTTCCTCTGAAGAGATCCAGAGAAAGTCGGCAACGATGAAGCTCAAAACGAACCTTTGCATTGTTTTGACATCAGAGACACCAATTGTGCACATATGAGACAGCCACTTTACCTATTTATAGGCGACTTTGATGTAGAAACGATGTAAACGTTCGTCTTAAACTTCATCGTCGCTGAATTTCTTTGGATCTCTTTAGACGAACATGACTCCAGACTCTAGGAGTCAAGTTTGAAACAGTGTCAGATACCAGACGCTGCAATAAAACATAAAGGTGAACTAGAGCTAAACTCAACATTGAAAATGCTACAAATGTAGTTACCGTGTGGCAAGGATCTGGTGGTATTCGTATATAATTGGCAGCGAGTTCTCAAGTTAATCAGTCAGTCTAGGGGAAGCCAATTACACATATTAGTTGATCACAACGAGGAAGACTCGAGCCTCGAGAGACACGTAACGAGACACGAGGAATGCTCTGAGTTGACGACATGTCTCTGTCGCAGTCAAGAGGATGGAGAGATATCGAAGGTTTAACGGATTATGGGAGCCGTTTTAATTTTACAATTAGGAATTTTTTCAATACTTATTTTTATCCCACATGTAGGCTATACAAATAAACTGTATCGCGCCGCGTTAGAAGTAAGGCCGTAAAAAGATTTGGAGATTAATGTCAGTGTGTTTGATAATTAGTTCCTTATTTAAAATCGTATCTGATGGTTGGGTTGTTTTACTTTGATAAACCTGGATGAGAAGTACGAAAGCTTAACTATGCTATCATCTCATTTCGAATTACACTGATAACAGATGAAGTAGGCTATAACAGACATGCGACTACAAACAAAGCGACAGTGTTACCAGGTATAATACTTTTTTTATTGGACGTTTATAAATTACGGTGTTAACTTTTATGGGGTTTATTGGTTAGGATTTGTTTGACAGCAAACAATAATTTTAGCATGTAGAGTTTCCATTTGCAGCTCTTTTACATTAGGGATACTACTTACATTCTGATGTATCACACTTATATCATAAATAAATCTTTCAATTTTATTGTATTGATTGTAGAGTAGTAAAAAATTACCTATTATACTAGCAATATCACGCAACACCTTTACAGTCAAAAGGTGAGTATCAGGAAAATATGGCGGTTGAGTCTTGGCCAAACGGGTTGAAACTATCTTAATAGATGCAATTAAGCACTACACCACAAGTTTATTTGTCAGTAATATAACCTAATTTATGATTTCGATTCCAACGTAAAGTATACTTAAATCACAGATATGTAAAGGACGCGATTCATCAATGAAACGTTTTCAAAGGAAAGCCAAATATATTTTTCGTTATAAGCAATTTGTAATGATCAAGACAGCTAGTTGGTTGTTATATAATTTGTATAATTTTGTATAATTTGGTCTTGCTGGTATGATAACAGTGATAATGATCTGTCCATACCTTTAGAAATCTTTAGTTTTCATCTTTGAGATAGAATATATTTTTCACTATACACTGGATCTACATCTTTACTCGACGAATAGCATATTTAATAATAATTCACGAATTTTTAATTTAATGTTAATGTTATTAAAAATCTTATTACATTGCTGTTGCAAACACGTAAATTAGAGAATTATTATACCGATCTAATACATTCATGTTTTCATGAAGCGTTATGACGTCGACTTGGTGGAATAAGAGGGGAAACTGCCTCCTCATCAATATTCTCTCCAAACAAAGAACAGCCCTTGTCCGTAAAAAGGCAGTTACGAACTGTCAACTTTTTAAATAATCCAGTTGGCGAGCCAACAGCAGCGGGCTTCTAAACTTGAAAAGCACTTTACTGTGGAGTTAGCTAAGGCACTATGAATAGAAAATATAACCATTATTTCTAAAAATAACCACAAAACTTTGATTTTGTTTAAGTCCAACATAAACAACTCTTTTGTTTCTTCATTTTTACGCTTAATATACCCAGTTATAATCATATGGTGCTATAGAAAGATGTGGAAGGGGGCGCAGTCTAGCACACGTTTTTGCCTACAGTCGAGTACGTCTCTACGAACCAAGATTGCGCTAGTGTCGCAGAGTAAGTTATGGCAGTGACTAGTACTGGTTCACAAACTATGTCGCTAGAGTTCGTTAATGTTTGTATTGTCCCGGGGTGGGTATGTCTTCTCTTTGCACGAAATAAATATTCTGAAGGGAATAGACATTCGCTTCCAGAAGTGTTTTCACGATATTTCGAATAAGTAAAATTAACGTAATATAATAATATATTTATTTTCTCAAACAAGCATTACAAGAGTTACATAACAATTACAATAGTACAAACTTAACTTAATCTAAATGCCAAGTCTGACCAGTAGACTACAAAATGCTACCGAATATACTAATGTAACAATGATAGAAAAACACATAACAAATCTTGAAGAGAAAAAAGGTGAACTTCCAAGGCCAAGCCTGTGTGGAGGGGCAATTTTAATTAAAAACAAATTGATTGAAATAGGCTTATACAGTAACATACTTATACTCGTAAAACAATTTTATTATGAAAAGACCAAACTCCCAAACTTTAAACAAGTATATTGAAATGCATATTGTATTCTCATTATTTCATTTGTCATTAACAAGAAGCCACTAGGCGGACATACAAAGTGTCATAACCTGTCACACAAATTTCTTAAAAAAAGAACACAAGAATAGTGCTAGTTAATTCTGTTGCTAATTCGTGTAAATGTTGCTTCCAGGTTAAGCCATTATCCAAGAAATCCCCTAAATACTTTATACAAGTTTCCTGTTTAATTTCTTCACATTCTGATAAACATGCATTTCTAGCAAACACAACAATTTGGCAAAACTCGAGTTGTAAAGAATATAAGAGAATAAAAGGCTCGACTATACACATCATTATTATAATGGGACAAGTACGTATGGAGATGGCCGTACACAACCGGTTAGTATTGTAGGCGACTCTCCAATTTACGAGACATCCATCACAGTCTTGACTTGATAAGAATCGATCAGTTTAATAGGACATAACTTTCTCTTCGTATGACTAAGAGACTGAGTCGGGGAGTCGACTCAATATGAGATGTTTATCAGATCCACATATCTCGTGTTATGTAACTGGCTGCCATTCTGTCTGTCAATCCGACAGTTTGACACGATCAATAATAAGGTACGGAAGATATAATGAAACACAAGGTTTGATTTCATCTGATTGATATTTTAATAATGCGTTACATCTACACTTATTGAAACTGTCATTCCACCAACATTAAAGGTATATTTGCTCTATAGTAGTCGGCAAGATTAATTACAGTTCTTTTATTAACTCTTTAAAGACTAGGAAACTAGTAAAGACGTTTTTACTGTTTCCGATTCAAGTAAAACGACTTCTATAAAATATTGAGCCATAGTTCTTTTTGTTGTTTTTTTACGGCGTTCAGACAGGTCGCTCTCGCCAAGCCAGCGTGACTTCTCGCACAGTATTGGGTCAAGAAGAGTAAAGAGCAGGTCGTTAAAAAGCTCATTACCGCTTTCTTTTCAAGGCTTCTACTTAGCCTGGTCAAGGCTGAGGCTATAAATGTGCATCTAGTAAATAGCCTATAGGAAATTAATCTGGAACACCGTATTGTATTCTAGATTTTAAATAGTGTTTATGATAGTCAGAGAATAAGAACGCAGATTAAATGTTGGTACGTGGATTACCAAAATTCGTACAATCTTTGTTTTACACAAATGTTTGGAAATTTTCCCGGTAAAAAGCGATTTGTAACAGTGTTATTCATAAACATGTGAATCTGCAGAGTTTCCGTACAGAGATGTTCGGTAATCCGACAATCTTGATGGTCCGACACTTGCAATATCCGGACTGTCGGATTAAAGAGATTCCTGTTTTACCAATAGTGAAACAAATATAGGGGGTAGTCCACTAATAAATTACACTGAATATAACGCAACCATTACGGGACGTTTATAAAACGGCCAGATCATTATCGTGAGTAATGGCAGGTGTGAGAGTATGACAAGTCCATCCATCACTTATTGTTCTCGCGCATTTCATCCCAATTTAGCGAACAACCAGTCTTCATTTACACAGCTAAACGGATGGTGACAGGAATCTATGTGGAAGCTTTCAACGTATTAATGTTTTGTATGCATGTACTTGATAATTTCAGTTGTTTTTAAGGGAAGAGATTGGTGGTGTTAGAACTTTCAAATGGAAATGGCAAGTGTTTCTCTATTTTGGCCTTAATTTAAAATACAATATTACAATTTTAAAGTTTGGTTAATCTATAAATTATATTGAATTCTACACATAGATTGAATTAAACTGTGTGATTTATTAGCAATCAGAGCTTCTTTAACATAACCCCCTTGTAAGAACCCCTGTAGAAAGTATATATAGCTTAGCTATAAGACTTCCTTCAGCAATCCTTCAGCCCTTCTGTAAAAATCGTTTAGGATAAATTGATAGTCTCGCGATCAGAGCTTCAATCCTCTGACAACCTTATGGATGTCCAGGAGTACTTTACATCACTAACCGCAAATTTCGAGATTCTGGGGTGCAAGGGTGATTCGATAGGTCTAGTTTACTGCGGGATATGACTGTTGGAGTTGGTGGGATTCGATCCCTAAGTATCAGAGGTTCTTGCTAGCCTCAACAAGGGTGTGCCACCACCTGCCTGCTTTGACTGGAGAGGCTGGTACAGAGCTGGTTCTTCCAAGATGGCATGACTGAGATATATTTCCCAGTCCTTCCTCGTTGATTTCGATAAGCCGCTACCTCCTGACCTTCCCATCTTGAATATCCTCCTACTCTGGAAGCAGGAGTAAATATCCTGACCTTCCCATCCTGAATATCCTATTACTCTGGAAGCAAGAGTAAATATCCTGACCTTCCCATCCTGAATATTCTCTTACTCTGGAAGCAAGAGTAAATATCCTGACCTTCCCATCCTGAATATCCTATTACCCCAATAGCTTTAACCTAACCCCATTGTAACGACCCTTGAAGAAAGTACTATACGAGTAGTTTTGCGATCAGAGCTTCTTTAATCCAACTCCCTTGTGCAATTTCTATAGTAGAAAGAAATTATAGTTTGCCTTTGACTTCCCTCAGTCCAAGCCCTGCGTAACAATCGTTTATGATAAACTGATAATTTGGCGAGCAGAGTTTAATCCAACCTCCAAGCTTCTTTAAAACCAACCCCTTAGTAATGATCCTTAAGGAAAGAAATTATAAATCTAGTAATCAGAGCTACATCAAACCAACCTCATTGTAATAACCCTTGTAGTAAGAATCGACGCCATCAAAGCTTTCGCATTTCGTAGAGCTAGATAAAGAAACTGCAATCGCGAGATCTACTTCAGTATGTAAATAAAGAAATCTATGAAGTGTGTAAGTGTTGTATGTTCGGTACTTGAGGCAGCGGTTGTGTACGGCTATGTAAGGCATCTGTTATGCCTTTGACTAAACTGCGAGCTAAGGCAACTGTTTGTTAAAGCGTGCGTCAGAAATTTGATGCATGTCAGTTGTACCTGAATATTCGTGATACCTTAGTGTTAAAATATGAGAATGGCGATTCAGTTTCGTCTGGAAGTACCTTTGCAATTCATAATGGTGCGTCGTTACCTTGTTACTAGTTGGTGTCAACTATGCACGGATTTAAATCATTGGGAACTATAAATGAAGGAAGGAAGAAATGGGTTAATAAATGGTATTTCTTAGAATGGTTGACTGTTACCTACCAGGAACCGATAGAATCTTGAAATCTTACGATTTTACTATGTTCCTTGACTATACTGGATTAAGACTTGGGTTAAATCGCAGAGGCTGCTGAGATACTGTTTTCAATTCCAAATTCCATCCCTTTACAACCCAAAGGTGACCAACGTAAAGAGTTGTTAAGTATCTCGACTATTCTGGATTAAGGATAGGTTTAAATTGCAGAGGCTGCTGAGATTCTGTTTTCAATTCCAAATTCCATCGCTTTACAACCCAAAGGTGACCAACGTAAAGAGTTGTTAAGTATCTCGACTATTCTGGATTAAGGATAGGTTTAAATTGCAGAGGCTGCTGAGATACTGTTTTCAATTCCAAATTCCATCCCTTTACAACCCAAAGGTGACCAACGTAAAGAGTTGTTAAGTATCTCGACTATTCTGGATTAAGGATAGGTTTAAATTGCAGAGGCTGCTGAGATTCTGTTTTCAATTCCAAATTCCATCGCTTTACAACCCAAAGGTGACCAACGTAAGAGATGTTAAGTATTTCAACTATTCTGGATTAAGGCTTGGGTTAAATCGCAGAGGCTGCTGAGATACTGTTTTCAATTCCAAATTCCATCGCTTTACAACCCAAAGGTGACCAACGTAAGAGATGTTAAGTATTTCAACTATTCTGGATTAAAGCTTGGGTTAAATTGCAGAAGCTGCGAAGTACTGTTTTCAATTCTAATTTCCATATCTTTACAACTTAAACGTGACCAACCTAATGAGCCGTTCTCACGTTGTAATACGTTGTAATTACGTTATCTTGTATTACCTTCTGAACACAGCAATTGCGTCAAACGCCATGATCGTGTACGCGATACGTTTACTGTAAAAGTACTATGCAATGGCTAGTATTACCGTCTTCTTGTTATGCACAATTTCTTGTTGTAAGATCAGACAGTCTCAGATCTGGAAGGTCTTTAGGATTCTGTGACTGACATTTTTTGGTTGGTTTGGGACACCCCGACAAGTGTTCTTGGAGGCAGCCGTGTGACTTCAACAGGTAGTACAAGATGTATAGGGAATAGGTTATTCTCGAAGTACGGATGTACAGTTAGAGGTATAAAACGACGAGCATAAAAGTCCTTTGTCCACCACAAATAATCTTTTGTCTTTCAATTCCTCCACTTGTGGATGTCCGGTGAATTAAAAGGGATTCACACTGTTATTAATTGTGCCCCAAATAATTCTTTTACGATCTTCGTCATCTCGGCATTTGTTGTTAGCAATGTGAGAGATCATGCTCTGAACTACACAGGTACTGATCTGTTGGAATGCACGAGCGATACGGTATAGACAACTCTCAAGTGTTCTTACTGAAGACGAGTTGAGCAGAGTTGATAATGCCCAATGATTAGTTATTTGTAAAGGCAGTTCATTAGTCTTGGCCATTACGAAGTCCACACAAGTTATGCGTTCACCCAGACAAACATCATATAGAACCAGACAACAACAATAGGACGATGCATCATCAGCCAGGTAATTGATGGTGACGCGCCTCTCCCCCCCCCCCATGTAGTGTTTGCCATTTGGTGAATGGTGATCATCTATCTGTTGCAGTGATGAGTCGGGAAGGGGGTTGTTCACCTTCACTCTCCTTTCTATATCGGGAAACCAATATCCTATATCCCACTTTGTACAGTTTATACAAGTTTTCTGTGGAATCAACGATTCAGGAAATAACTTTTCATCCACAATCTTTACTGGCCAGTACAAAAGTGCCTACATCTTCACCTAGAAGCCGTTACTCTTTTAATGGTTTGTGATCTTTTCTTTTCATTAATTATGTTGCAGCATGTACTGACAGGTGAATTCGTAATAAATTTAATTTAAATGTTCGAATGTAGTAGACACATTTTTATATTTTTATAATTATTTATTTAAAATGTCTACATGTTAAGAAGAAGATTTATATGACCGTTTTTTGTTGTACTTAAATTATGGTTAAATAAATGTTTCATAATTATATAGAATCAAAGCAATTTTAGTAAAGTGGTCTTTTTATGTTCAATTCTCAGAACGTAATTTCCTTGCAACATTTTTGAAGCTTTTACTACAAGCGCTTTGCAAAAGGAAGATGTGTCGAGCTAGGTAATTGAAGTCGGGGCTTGAGTACAAGTTCTTGTGCTTAAGACGTCACTGAAAAGGGGACCCACTGAAAGGGGGAATGTTTCAAGACATGTAATAGAAGTCAGAGAGCGACCCCATTCATTTTACTTAAATGCCTCGCACTTAAAACACACCCCGCAACATTTAGTCGCCGCTGTGAATGAAGCGGTTCTTTAACGTAAGCCCATTCAGATATACGTAATAAACACCCTTAACGTGAAACGTTTATTATTTGTTAATTTAACTTTATCCTATAAAAACGTCAACATGTGAAACCATTTTAGGAAACATCTAAAAATAATTTTCTATAAAAGAAATTCATAATTATCCAATAATTTTAGTTTTCTCACACGAGGCCGTTAGACAACTAAGGTTCGATTTAAAAGTTAACTTTAAAGAATTATAAATTACTGAAGTATCCACAGCTGAAGTGTGTGTTGCAGATTGCTATGTCTTTACACTGTATTCATCGTAGTACTGGTCTCAGCTGAAGTTATGTCATACCTACAATTTTACGGGCGTACTCTACTTACTAAACACTGCAAGTTTATAGAGGCCTATTTGGTATGCATAGCTACAGCCAAGAGGTTTACTAAGTAAAGTTAGTACTTCCTGGAAGTTTTATCAAGTTTTCCGTAAGCTGGCGCTAAAATCACACTTCAGCAAATCGTCGTGTTAAGGATAATGTGATCATGCTGATCACAGTTTGAACTGTTCAGTTTGTAGAACTCGGTTATCTTTTTCTGTAGGTATGTCGCTTTTTATTGTCACAGATTATCAATTTAATAAAACGTTCATATACTTACCAACATTAGATTACGGTGTCTTTACACTTGGAGATATTAAACCTTTATTATGAATGAAGTCGTCACGAGAATTTATGTTAGCAACGGACCCTGACTGAGGACGTGGCAGCGATTCTGCGCAGAGCGTTGTGCGCAAGGTTCTTTACTTTCTGGTCGAGCGAGCGTGCTGTGTTATTCACATGATGAAGTAGTGTGATTGATTGTGATCTCTTAAATTGTACTTGTCACTCCCGATCAGCCTGTCTGTAAGAGGATACTGTACACTGTACCATATGCGGGTAACCTCTAGCTTGCACTGTACAGTATATGAGGGCGGGGCGTGTCTACACGGTACTACAGTGTCGCTCCCGTCTTATCTGCGGGAAAAGGTCACCGCGGGCCGTCCTGACTTCTGTTACTGGTATCTGACAAGGGACTGTATTAATGTTACAGCAGCGACCGCTGGAGGTTATCTTTAATCTTAATTGGCTTCACCATGTCGATTGGCTGCTTTCTAATCTCGACGGATTGAAGGCGAGTTTTTCGACCGCACACGGAATTAGGTAGATTTTACTAGAAAAAGTGAAAAAAATATGTAGAACATTTTGAAAGGTTAGATATTCTACGAGTATGTTCTAAATTGAACTGTCAAATTATGTTTTAGCACATCATTAAGTTACAGTCAGTAAATGTAGTCTAAGACACAACAGTAAATTCTCGCTGTTTAAACGCGTTATAAATTTGTTCTCTCAGTTTACAGTGTAGTTCGCAGATGATTGTGTACGTACAATAGTGGTACCAGTGTTGGAACAATGGTCAATCTGCTCCTCTGGCAGTTAACGTCTGACCAGGTTACATCATAACCTCCCTCACATCTGCATTCCTCGCCGCCCAGTTTCGTTGTGCAACGTTGCCGCGCTGGCGCGAACGCACGGCGGAGTTACCGGGTCATTTGTCTCCCGCGGTCGGTTATTTAGTATTCAGCAAGTTATTATTTAGAGTCCGCACCTCCAATTCAGTTGAAGTCCCGTGTACACCGTTGCCAGATCTCTGTCGCTCCAGTCGGTGCTCCACTTTCGTGATCTCTCCGTTTGTGTCACGTGATCGTAGTCACTATGTCCATCATCCGCACTGCACTACCCACGTTGCCCCTCCATATATGTAACTCTAGTGACGGCACTCTCAACTCGGCTATCTGTCGTCTTGTAGACTGCGCGCTGCAGGTAGTAAGTAGCGAGAACAGATAGTGAACTCGCCCAACCAGTTTAATCTACTTCAGTAATCTGAGTCACGATCTAAACGTGGCTCCTTCTGTTCTGGCAAAGGAAGATCTAAATCTCCGCCGTCGTGGTGGTCTAATCAAACAAGTAACGTTCTCTATCTACCGAGAATTACTTCCAACGTTATCGTCGTATGTCGATTATTTTTTGCCGTAGTGAGTTTCATATCAGGGGTTTTATCTGTCTTTAGTGACGTTGTCTTATCTAAACTAGAGATAATGGCATTGAGTTTGATATTTACCTGATCAAAGAAGTCTTCAATTGAAATCAACGAGTGTTTACTGGTGAAATCGTTTTCATAGATTTGTACCCGTCAAGTACTGGCATCTTAAATGAAATACTATGGAACGATAAGAATTTTACTCTTGTTCCATACTGTAAAGGAGCTCAAAATGTACCTTGTGTGTAATTTTAAGCTGGTAGATGTAGATTAAATTAGTTAATTCTGGAATCACTTCCACAATCTAATACATTTTTCTAATTGTATTGATCTCCGTCCTAACTGTACATCCTGAAAACGTTTCCGGAAATACTGCCACTAGTTAGTTCTATCAAGTGTTTGAGTGCACTGACAAAACGTAAACTCGCATTGACGCATGTCACACCCAGTGTAAGGTGGAATCCTGCCAAATGGGTTTACACCCAACTTCTAACAAGGTTTTGGCTAAAAGCGTTCGCTGTTCTAATTGTACAAAGCATGTCTCTCCGTGTTGCGGCCTTACGTGATATGCGAGGTAGTGAGGTGGAAACAGGATTGAGTCGGTGGTTTCAGGAATCTGGATAATTAATTTGCTTTGCTGTTCTTGACATTTCAAGTCATCATTAAAATCTATCTAATAAGTATAGTTTTTTTTTATTGTTCATCAAAAGCAATTTCGTCTAGTCTATCAAACATATATATTTTTAATTGTGAAAGAAGAATATTGGACATTTTTTGTCATGAATCAAGTATTTTTAAAGCTTTATGAATTTAAGGAATGGATAAAGTCTTATTAAGATAATATTTGTTATGTGATAAAAATCAAGGAATATAATGTATTGTGATAAATATTCTGAATACAATAATTGTATTCAGAATATTTATATTTGTATTCAGAACTAATTATTAGTTCTATGCTACGTTTTGATTTTATCAGCTCCCTTCTCTATCAGGGTTTTGTATATTTATACAGGCTATAATACCACGTTAGAAAATTAAAGGATATTAATATTTAATTGTGCGTCCAATTCACTTATTCTCTTGTGGGTGGCGAACGTTATTGGATGGTGAGCTGAAGAGACCGGTGGTATAGAATGATATGAGGTTTATCGAAGAGATCAGTTGACAGCAGCCGTGCAGTGTTGTGAAGATGAGGACAATGGATCCCCCCGTGGTGTACATGGTGACCCCCCCGACAGACGACCCCCCGGCCCGCTCACCACCCCTCGGCAACGCAGCCGATCCCCCAACCCCCGCAGCCGCTCCCCCAGCCCCTCCCCCAAGCTCTCCCGCAGTATCCAAGGATCTGCTGCGGCTGGCGGTCAGGAAAGTGGTCCCCCACGGCAAGAAGAGTCCTCAGACCTCTCGCCGCACCAGTTGTCTGCTCGACGTCCCTCAGGAGAGCGCCTTCAGGACCCGCTCCAAGAGTCTGGACGACGGCACCCGCAAGGGACCCTCCGACTGCGAGACCACCTACCGCATCTACGACTCCATCGTGCAGGAAGGTGAGTTTTGGAGGCGATGGCAACTAAATCTGTTGCCGTTGATGTGTACTTGTACCGCTAGTATTTAAAAATTCAATAGTCGTTAGTGATTTATAATATTGTAGCTTAAAAAAAAACATGATTTTAATATTTATGTTGGGGTTTGATTTCGGTTAAGAGCCTGATTTTCATTGTTATATGTAATTGTCAAAAACTGTGTAAAACTAAAGTGAAAAATTAATAAATAATTAGTGATTAATCAATTAATTAGTTATGTTTAAAAACTAATGTGTGGAAAAAAATGTGAGAAATACTTCCAAGGTCAAACTCGAGTCTATAACTATTTCTTTCGTATTGAATTTTTTAGTCCTAAATATCTGTAACATATGTTTACTAATACTAATTTGAAAACAAATTATTGTTACAAGAAGCTACTGTTACTATCTTTGGGCACGTTTAGCATTGTGTCTGTCGTTTTGCTAATTTACATACATGCTTGATGTTACGTCTTTGTCGCTTGACGAATAAGGTAGCCAAGTTGTCCAATCCTTTGTCATTTCTCGAAAAATGGATGCCAGGATTCTGGTAATGTACAATGATAGTAACAATTGACCAACATACTGTCATCCCTTCAAATACAAAATTACGGTTCATCATACGGTGCTTTAAAAAATCGTTTTCTATATATTTCAATTTTGTATTTTTTCACTATTTGCACTTTTTCAAGACTTTACATTTAAACTTGGATGCGAGGAATGTTCCAATATTCGAAACGGAATTCAGTCAAATCGTCGAGCCAGGGCCGTTATTTCCGACTCCGCTTTCGCATTCAATGTTGAGGTTTCCTTATCTCTTATTGTTACCAGCAAACGTTTAAGTTGCGAAACACTCGCAATGTCAAAGATAAGATTTGAAGGACGTAATTTATTACTGGGTACCGTTCGTATCTCGCGAGTAATAATTGAGATAAAAGTTGTACTATTAATAATGCTTTTTTGCATTACTAGTAGTGAGTGAATAAATATAGTCATCACTGCTGCTAGTAATATGGAGTAGGGGAAAATTGATCGACAAGCACGTGTATTACCTGGGTGATACACGGCAATCTTATCTGTTAACGAACGACAACTTCAATGAGTATTCCATTTAATTTCGGTGTCATTGCTTATTTGTTTTGTTTTTACTTTTATTATAAGTTTTAAATTGTATCAACATGCTGAACACACTGCAGTACTACTATTACTTTAAGAGGTTTGTCAATACGATTCTTATTTATAAATAATAACGTTCATGTATGAAATTGATACGGCTACTTTAACGGAGTTAGAAATATCTAGAAATAACGTTTTAAAACACAATTTCGTAGCGACGAAAATTGCACGTGAAAAAGTAAAATAATAAAACATTTTATTTCTAGTTGGTGATTCATATTATGCGTCATATGAATTCTTCATATGCATCATTATCATCAGCCGATCTTCCTTGCACCTGTTTATGAAAATCGTCAAAGTTCTTTTCAAAGGTTTTCTTTTTCAAAGCTTTTCTCTATTTAAGAAAGGTACATTAAAGGACTGTGACTAATCAATGAATACAACTAAACACAACACTGATCGCATCATTTTAATCAATTAAACATTCGCTATTGAAAATTAGTGCTCTCCTTTTGTTCGATTTTCCCATGTCACAAATTAGGCATATTTTATCTTAAAGTTAGATTCGTTAATGTCAAATTATCTATTTCCACACTTTTCCTTCACTTTAAAAATAATTGATAGAAATTTCACACGACACGGTTTATGTATTAGACGTACCGTATGGCAAGGGTATCCTTTTACTATCATACCCTTGAAACCTCAGCACATCGTAACGTTTATAAGGGGACAGATCGATGTAAAACTCATGTATTTCAGATTTAACCCATCATAAATATTGTATGTGTTATCCATAAATTCGTATGTTCTGAATTGTTATTTCTTTTGCAGGTAAGTCCAGAGAAATGTTTTCACCGGCAAATAAGTGAGTAGTACCCAGATAGTATATAATATATTAACAAAAGCTTAAATTATTTATTAAAATGAGCACATTTCGTGTTACGTAATCGTGGAAAGCTTCATGGGAGAAAAATTTAGTATAAAATACTGTTTCTTAAATTCTCTACCGATTCGATCCTCTTCATTTTAGGTTTAGGATTTTCCTTCCAGAAGTGGTGTTGTAAATGGTTGATTCACAAAATCTTACTTTTACGGACTTAATCCTACTTAAGTGTATGGACGTCTACTTCAAAGAATTTTTTTTTATAGCCATAGCAACCGTTTGTAGACTTTCTGTCAGATTGAGGTCCGTAGTGAAGTTCCGACTTGACATTTTATTGTCGATAAGACATTCTCCTAAATGTGGTTCTTTTTAAGAGAAATGCACAGAATGGACAAACCACACGTAGAAGCAAGTAATTTCTGCACGGGTTCCATTTCCGATTGCTGTACAAAGATTTTTAGACATATTTTGTTATACCAGTTCTTAAATTAGACACAGCTAGGGTTTACACCTGTTATGTAAATCAATCTAAGATCAGATAGTTTAAACAATGACAGCGTAGTGTTACGTGGTAATACCGATAAATAACGCAGTATAAATAACGCAACACAGTGTTTATGAAAACAGTTCAATGTATCTGGGTGGAAATGTTTCATCTGTTTAAGCGCATGAAAAGAAGCAATCGTCTTTTCATAGATATCCACCATTGTGTCTTTCTATCCCAGTGTGCTGTCAGAGATTCCTTAACTTGTCACTTTTTTATGTAGGGACGCGTTTCCGTTTACAGTGATTGCGGGAGAATTGGAAGATTAATGTTTTGAATTATGTTTACCAGGTTTGGATAACCAATTATTGTGAATTTTGTCGAGTATGGGTTTAGTCTAATTTCTTGCAGAAGCTTTGCTTGATTCTGCTCTGATTACATACAAGGCCAAAGGCAACCTATTTCCCGGTATTCTGTCACTTGTCCTCGTACACTGTCTATCGTACAAATCCCAAATGGGTATTGTTCAGTAAATGGGTATTGATAACTGAGTCTTCAAAAACATTTACTTTTGACAAGCTTTCCCTATAGAGTTTTGGCTTTTGTATTCAGTTAAAAATAATTGTATATTGTAGTCGTCTTGTGTAAATCGGACAGATGTTGTTTTTATGTGCCCCACCATACACAAATAAAATGTTCTTTCAGATGCCAGAGTGCTCTAGATTAGCGTATGTCTGTCGTACTGGCAAAGACGACCAGTATCAGCGTATGTCTGCAAATGTCTTGCTTTAAGCTTTAAGGGCTAGTGCAGGCTGAGAAATTCCAAGTGGTTTTTCTAGACGCGCGAGAGGGGAACCGCGGCTGGCAAGGAGGGGTAGGGGATGGTGGAGGGGAGGCGGCTCACAGGCTGAGCTCGCGACTTCCCCCTCCACTCCACATGAGCAGTAGGCTACTGCGCATCCTCGGGCCGAGGACCAAATGGAATCTCTCGAGCTGTACATCAAGTATACCCTCGAGATATCGAAAACTATCAGGAACAAAGGTGCACATAATTTAACACCTATAATAAACTTAATTTGCTACGCGATGTTATGGCTTAGGTATACAATCGTTCCTTTCAATTTTTTATGAAATTAATATTAATTTCTAACTGTATCATTAAGAGTTGTTTTGAAACCTGAAGAGACATCAAAATAAAAACAGGACACATTGTTAAATTATAATATAATGTGTAACATACTCAACGTTCTTAAATCCTTTATGGTTTACCTATACATATATTACTCAATGGCCTACATTTAAAATCACAGGGAAATAAGAAGCCGTCATATTAACATTTAAGGATGGGACCTTCTGAAGAAGCTAACAGATAAGTAAGTGTAAGTATAACTTCTCATGATTTTGTCGGATCAGCAGAGATCTCTGGATAGCCTACTTACTTTTGAATGGAGAGTGATTGTAATCAGATATTATCTTCAAAGAATTTCTGGGAAAAACTGGATTACCGCTAAGCTCAATAAGTAGATTTCTACGAATCACAGTACTGTGCTTTTGTGGTTATTTTGTAATGAAATTCAGTAAATTGCAAGTATTGTATAAGGGTATATGAAACTTAGATCGTTTATTCCACTTAATTTTATTGATTGATCGCTCTTCAGAGAGGTCTGAAAGAAATTCAAGAAGGTCGAGCCATGTATTTTTAAAATTGCGGCAGGTGAGCGATGAGCTGATAAATCACTTAACTCCCTTCTCGCGCATTAAGTGCTAGGGGAGGAACACAACCCCTTACTTTAACATGGAAACGAACGTCTTAATATTACAGTACTTGTACGCAGTTCAATTAATACACAATAGTGCTCTGCCATACTTAATTTCAAATAATATTTTATTGACGAGTCTGTTTCCATAAAGTTAAAAAATTATCCGTTTCGTGGTGGTAAGATTCTAATGGTAAGTACGGATTCCAAACCTAATTCACCTTATCAGCAAACCCTCAAAATAATTACATACATATATTCAACTATTGCGTTACATAATAGCAACATCCATTTTGGAGCAACAATAAATATCTTATAGATCGCGTTTTGAATGTTTCCTATATTATGTGTGCTTGTGTATTTGTGTAATAAGTCTTAATTGCCGCGTTTTAAAATAAATTTATTCAAAATTAGCGCATACATTTCTCTCTAGATTATTTTCGCTAAATTTCTTAACTGGCGAAATTTAATAACGCGAAAGTTGTTTTAAAAATATATGCGAGCATTTAAAACTGTGTTGAGTATTTATTTAAGTTATTTTTTTTCTAATCGTCCGTAATAAGTTTTTCATGTCTAATCACCGTTAGTTAAAAGTATTTGTTTTGATTCCCCTGGGAGGCTTGTGGTTATTCAAAAATACAAAACTGAATTGGTTTTTTTCAACGATTAAATGAATTGTAATCGTAAATGCGCATAACGTACACCACGGTTAACAAAATATTTTTTAAATACAATACTGACAATTTTGAAAGAAATCACACTTTTCTAGCAATTTCGTAACTATTACTCACTCCTGACCTCATAATGTATCAGTTCCAAGATCAGTAAAGCATTAATTTTGAGTGTTATTTTAAAAAATAGTTGGGAATTAAGATTGACAAGCTGTGTATTGAATGCTGGTACAGAACGTTTATTTCCTTAATCTCGCCAGTTAGAATATGATGCTAATTGAAATCACCAGTCATTCGGTCTTGCAAGTGAAAGTACACAATCTACAGAGCAATAACAGTTCATAGTGGTAACAGTCGTCACACGTGCCTTACGATTTCAGGGTCAGTCTCTAGCGTTTAAAATTTACTATCGAAATCTCATAAACTGTTTCAATTGATCACTACCATGAAATGTTGTACATATTTTTCATGGTATGTTGTACATTGCTCTATAAAAAGTACGTTGTAAAAAAGTCGAGCCGTAAATTTTCTCAGGAAAGACGTAAACCCCATTCAGAAAGGTAGATGTACAATACAATATAAGTGTTTTATTGCATTATTGTGACAGTATAAGTTGTGTCCAATCGTGAACATATTTCTTAATTCAGTAGCTTGTCCCCTCATCAATATATGTACACACATTCAGACCTATAATTGTACACTCATGCATTCAAATACAGACGCACTGACAG
Organism: Homalodisca vitripennis; assembly: GCF_021130785.1. Classification (NCBI taxonomy): domain Eukaryota; kingdom Metazoa; phylum Arthropoda; class Insecta; order Hemiptera; family Cicadellidae; genus Homalodisca; species Homalodisca vitripennis. Next base: position 185,832,389 of record NC_060210.1, read on the forward strand.
GTCCAGCACTTTCAAATATCTCAGCGGCTCACCATGAACTCATCATCAGAGATTTGTACTTTCAGGGAGTTTATTGAATTTGTCTGACACCAGCTTGTTGCTGTGGGTGTTGACATAACATCTGTTTATGTTGCCTAAAGTGGTCTCTGCCTCTGGTTTTCATATTGATGAATGTCATCGCCACGAATCAAAGCGTATCTAAATTTGGAGTACACGATCAAGAGTATAGAGGATAGGAAAAGTCAGCAATCCAAACTCCCCGAAACATTAAAGACGTTACCTGTTGTACTGCGAGAAAATTCGTGTGGAGCCGTGGGGAACAGCTAGTAACGTTTGGTAACTCACTCCAATTAACTAGCGTAATTCTAAGCTTCTGAGCTGAGAGGCGCATTTTTTCTGTTTGTGCCCGCCGGAATATATAGGAACAGTGTATGGTTGTAAATATTTAAATTTAATGGCTTTCGTGGACTCACAATCCTGTCAAATACGGTAATTGATTACTCGGCCATTTTGCGTTTAGCTGACCATTATTCTTGGGAGAAATTGAACCTACAAGTTTAGCTTTTAGAACATTAAAGGACATTTTTAAATAAAGACTAAAGGAATAAAGAGAAGTGTTGACTTAACAGATTCTCCCTGCGATTAATGACATCTCTTCAAGGCAATTTGATATCAAATTATTGTCATTAATGGTTCATATAAGGTCATAAAAATCAAAAGTACTCAACAGAATCGTACTATTAAATTAAGAACTTATCGATTGGAAAGCATATTTCACTAGCTAATTCTTATCACTTGCACATAATTTATCTTGGTAATCTCGGACGTTGCGGGATTTTCGCGAGATAACCTAATTAAGCAACATCGAGCGTGGCTACTGCTTTAGTGTGACCGCTGAGCGATCCTGTCCTTGCAAGCAGCCCGCCTGCCTGGCCGATGGTGGTGGTTCGGAAGTCACCTTTAAGCCGTTGGTCCGCAGGTTAGAGAGGGCTTCTTAGCCCCAAATTCGCCTGGTAAAATAAGACACTATTATTTATTTCATGACGTAATATGTTTTGTACAGTAATCACCAAATACCGAATCATTTAAATTGCCAGTAGATATTGGAAGGGACGTTGCTGAATTAATTACACGGCCAGGGTTTGTAACATTGATATCGCCATTGCTATATAAAAAAACATCTCTCTTGCTATACAAATGAGGGGTTGGTGGAAAGTAGAGATACCATATCATAGTATCTGCAAATTACCTAGTAGAGGCGGCCGGTAATTTCCAGCTCATTGGTGTGTCTACAATCGCCTGCTTTTGATGTATCTCTAATAACGCCGTTTGGGGAGATTTGATTGATTTATGAACCAGTATTTATACTGAGCCAGTCGTATGAGGGTAGTTAGTATTTATTTTTAGTACGGTAAAACGCAATTTCCTTTGGATAGTGCTGGAATATATTACATATGGATTTAAACGTGAAGGTTCTCAAAACAAAGATAGGTGAGGACAACGGCGTTGAGTGTACGCTGCAGGGAAAATGTTTTTTATCTAAAAAATCTTTATTTCTTTCAGAAAATATTTAGATTATATATTTAAACTTTTTTTATTAAAACATAGCATTTCCAAAATTATCATTGATGAAAAAAGGAACTCCCTGAAGCTCCATATATGTATTGTAGACAGTTTCCATTGTTTCTTCATCAGTTTTTGTTTGGGCGTGAATACAACATTGGTTTAATATCGTACTTAAAAAATTATGTAAATTCACTTGGACCGATAAAAAATTGCCAGATTTTCTGCATTTAAGGAAGTTAGTTATCTTATAAAACAACGAATTTAACATAAACAAATTTTCCGAATTCAAAATAGAGTGCATTATTAAGCAGTAGTCGTTTCCCATTAGAGCGTAACATAGTCTTGTTTTTTCTGTGAAATATATTTGGTAATTTCCTGTATATGTTCATCGAAATCAAAATTGCACTAAATTTTCGCTAGTTGTAGTCCGTACATTATATTTACAGTAAATTCGCGAGCGAGTTTCTGGAATATTGAATAGTAGGATACCTTTTGTGTCAACTAAAAATATTTTTATTAACTTGTTGAAAGTTGAAACATTTTTCTTTAGTATAACTTTCTAGCCTATCTGTTTGTTTGAGTATGGAGAAAATCATTGTTCCAATGAGTGTGTGCGGCGATTTAGGCAGAGTGTGTGGCTAGCCTTAGTACGTGAAGTGTGTGTACTTCGCGCCCAGGCACATGAATATCTTAATTCTTCTCGATTCTCTGAACAGGGTGATGTCAAAATACGATCCAATTGGTTGTAGCATAAGTACCTTGGCTTTGTCCAGGACTATTCTGCGATATATCATATGAGCAATGGAGAAATGTTTTTCTAATGTGTTAATCATGCAAATGAGTTCTTTGTCTGTTTAACCTTGTGGACACAACAACCAATCCCTTGTTTTATACTATACAATTAATATTGTCTGTTAATTACTTGCACGGTTAGCACGGTTGCACAGTGTTGTGTCAATTCTAATATTAAACAATAATAGGTCAATCTTACCGCACTTACTTTGCTAGTATTATAACCACGCTGTATAATTCACACCTTAGAGCGTAACCTTTCTCGTGGGTAAATTATTCCAAACATCGAGTTTTGTTTGCTTTAGTCCAATTTCAATCGAGAAATAATTAATCCTGAGGTCATACAAGTGCAGAATTATAAGTTTCCATCAGACAGAAACCAATCAGAGGATACAAGATTGTCGATACTCACAAAGGGAAAAGTGTAATTAGCTGCGAGTAGCAATCGATCTTTGATGTCAACTGGACCCCGTTATATCGACTGTGAACGTTTATTAAACGTTTACTGGGCTAAATATTTAATCTCTTCTTTTTATATACTTGGATGTAGGGGTGCTTCACTGTGGCTTCTGGCAGGCCTCGGTTTGAACATTTAAATGTAAGGACCTATTTCTTGGGGACCGCAAATCTTGAGTTCATATTGATTACAAAAAGACTGGTCCATACGAATTGTTTAAAAATATGTTAGTGGTTTCAGTGGATTAAAAGTCCTTCATATCGATGGGTAAGAACATTAATATAGTTTTTGTAACACAATAATTAGTCCACTACGTTTCCAAAACTAGTATCTGATGACTTCTTCACGTGAAAAATCTACAAAGTTAAGAACGATTTTGCAAAAATCTCATACGCTGAAACAACACTGTGATAGAAAAACTAGTCGAGAGTATAGTGAATGCTCTACTGATTTATTGATACGGCGGTGTTGTCTTCAGTTCGCTTTGGGGAGAAAGACGGAAGCCAGGACATCGTCCACGTGGACTTAGAAAGGGTGCACACTTAGGTAGTGAGCCAAGGAAGAGGGTGCAGAGAGTCCTATGACGTATCTCCTCCTCAAGGGGACTAGGATTTACTGACGAAGTAGTACAGTCCGAACAATAAATAATGTTATTGAACTCCTCAACTTAATAAAAATACCTCTAGTTTAGCATCTACACTAATAATATTACGCAAGATTGTAAAAACAATTACATTCAGTGCAATCATTCTTGACTTTTTGATGTTATATGCAAGAAGGACGTTGCTGGGAGGTAGACACGCCCCCACCACCACCCGTAAATAGCCTAACCCTCCACGGCTCAGTTAAGTACAGCCCGCTCCAAAGTGCACGCGCCACTGTCAAAACAAGTCGCCCCCACCCATGACAGCGTGCGTAGTCCACATTCTTTTGGACGATAAGGGTGGCTCGTGCGCATGCTCTGGCTGTGCCTCATGCTACTTGGTCTGGTTTGTACTTGTGGTTGCTTCGGCGTGACCGTTCTCGACGGTGGCGGATGCGTCTCACCTAAGGAGGCTCCGGTGGTCGCACATCCGCTGGGTGAACGTCGGGGCGTGTCCGACGAAGCTCCTTGGCGAGGCCGGTGTTATACAGACTTCACTTCAGAGAACATTCTCGTCTGGAGTTTCATATGCTGGAACTCCATGCGTATGTATATGAAATGTTAGAGGAGTAGACGCCATCCATGCTCCTTGGGGGCAGGGTGACCAGACACAAATTCTTAAAAAGGAGGACATTCGGGAGTAAAAAAGGAAGACATCAAAACAAAAAGGAGGACAGTATTAAATATTTTATCATAAACTTTGCGAAAAGCGTATATTTATGCATTATTAATAACGCACCTTGCTAAATAGTACTTTATTACTTGTAATGGAAATAAAAAAACTCAAATTGGATTTGTTAAAAAAAATTCGAAAAATAAAAGGACTTTCATATTATTATAGTGTTTATTGATATATACAAATATTCTTTGAGACTATTATTGTGTATATCACATAATATTGAATTAATTATTGTTCAATTTTTTTCTTTAAAAATTATAACTAATTTGAACCCAAATATTTAGAATAATATTAAATATAAATTGTTTGTATTTATTAAATTTAATTCATAGCATTGATTCAGTACATCATTAGTAAGATATATATGATATTATAAGTATAACAAAAAATATATAATGTGTTATAACGAAATTAACATATAATTTATACATAAATAGGAAATCAAGGAGTAGTAGCGCCAGTGCAGGCAGCTGAGCGGATAGAAATAGCAGTGTCAGTTACACTTTAGATAACACTCAACAGTTCACATGCCATGGTATTACGTGTGCGCTGCGATGACGTTTCATTGCCTATCTTCGGGAATTTTTAACGTGATGCTACAATTCTTTGAACAGTTAAGAGTTCGCCAAAAATCGGGACATACACATAATTTTAAAAGCTGGGGCCGGAGGACAAACATTAAAAAGAACATGTCCTCATCCTAAAGCCGGACGTCTGGTCACCCTGCTTGGGGGTCAACACAATTGTATAAATAGTCTACAGTGCTACCCGACACCTTGACACGAATCAACATTTTACTAAGACACAATTCAAGTTGATCCACCTTTAGTGCAAAGCCGTGGCTTTCATTTACGACGATAAAGATACCCTCCGGCTATGGGTCGTACAATAACATAAATTAATAAAGCGATAAAATTGTATTGTTAGCTATTTAATATGACATGTACACAGGCTTATCAACTTACTGTTATCAGCAGAGAACAGTCAAATACGGCTGTAAAACATACAAGACAACCTTATATGGCGTGCATATCGTGTTCTCTTGTAGGGATAACTGCTATTTGTGATGTAAGAGTTATGGTAATCTAAGCCTCGAGAATGTAATATTTGCTATAATATATTTGATTTTGCCTTGTTACCTCGATCAAGGAAATATATAACATATATTTTATAAGTCTTTATAGTAAATGTTAGATAATAACTTCGTCTTTGATATCGGTATTACAGTACTGACCAATCACTGCGTACTTAATATTTTATAAAATGTGCAGTATATATATATACAGTAAAAACTTTTATTTTTCTGGGTAATTTCATACTTTGTGCTCAACATTGTTTGCAGAAAAGTTTGAAATGAAATATGGTGTTACTATCAAGCTTATTCTAAGCTTTCAAGGCAATAAAAGTAAAAAAAATTGAAAATAGTGATTAAATTAAAGCATATGGGTTTTCTGTCACAAAACATTGTTTACGAACACAGTTGATTATTCAACACTATCTTTCAATCTATAGTATTATATAAAATCATTTTTATTATTCCATTCACTTGATTTTTTTGGGGGAATTTGTACGATATTTTTATAGTTACTCTGCTCTTCTGATCCAATAAATCAGAGATTATTATAATCTGTACAGCCATTCTCGAGTTATAAATGGTGTAACTAACCCGACTGTGTTTCATGTGCATAGATAAAGGTATTGGCAACTAGGTCCGGTAATAGAATACAGTATTCCGATTTCTTCGCTACCAGTAACTGGGCTCCAGTGTCGAGTCACTAGAGACGGCCAGTTAACGCAATCATCCAATTAAGGTCGGTCCAGTAATTAACTCAATCAATTAATTGCCTCGGTAAGTTAGCGCTCCAGCTACCGAACAATATAAATCTGCCAGTGTTACTTTCACTGTCAGCAAAGATCTAAGCGATCGGAGTTGCAATTGACCCTCCCTGCACAGTCAAGGATAGACAGAAGCACTTGTCAGATTTGAAGTTTATGGACCGCATTAGCTGAAATGGAAGCAAATGTGTTTCGGGTGTCAATACCTTTTTCGCTGTTTCCAGCTCCATGTAGGCCGAGAAGCCTTCTACTGGGGTTTGGAATAAGAATAAGTGAACTCTTGTAACAAACTAAATTATTCCTACTACAAAACTATTGGTCTCGTCAAGAGCCTCGTGGAGACTAGAAAACCTTTCCGATTAAGTAAGTCTTTGAAACTTTTTAAAATTGTACATATGTTTGCATTTGGATTACATTTGGGAGTAATTGTAGAGTTAGGAACAAAACTTGTTTTAATGAGTTTTTGAAAAAGTTTAACCTGAATCGGTCGAAAAGTAGGTTATTACTGAGCCGTTTGTTATGATCATGATTTACGTGTGGAAACAATTTTTGATTTTGAAAAACAAACATTGTTGAATGAAAAATTAGAAGGGAGGCCAAGGTTAGGGGTCTCATTCCTCCAGATGACCCTTAACGCTCACTTTTGAAGAGTGAATACCCAGTTGATGACACTGGAAAATCTTCAAAATATTATTCCGTACACCAACTTTTGACTCAAACAAGGCTAAGTATTTCCGGTGCCTTAACTGTGTTTTTCGTGTTGCCCGATTATCAAAACGTATACAGACGTAAAACTAAGAAAACTACTTTTGTCAAAAAGTATCTGAGTCCGGGCTTTGTGGTCTAGTCAGTGCCATATTTGAGTTTGTCTTGTTGCCCTGATCAAGAAAATACGAGTCTGAGAAGCCCTTTCAGGTTAAAAAGTCTCTGACGTCAGTCTATAATTTTCACTTGTGTGTGTCGATGTATTTATTGTTCAGTGTGCCTGGATGCTATTTGCTCCAATCATCCTGGACTCTCAGTTATATGCTTGAGATTTTAACACACTTTTTCTCACTTTGTGGAGTCGCATGATGAGGAAACCTTCTGTTTCGAAAGGTCTCGCCCGAAAAAATAAATGAGTTGGAAATGTTATGTATTCTTTACATTTAGTAATATTTATAAGTTTTTCCAATTGCTCCAAGAGTCTTCAATACTTTTTTCTGTTTCCATTCTTGACTTGGGCTAGTTCATTACCATATGTATTTTAAATTTTTGAGTACGTAATTTTCTTTATCTTTAACTCATAATTGTAGTAAAACTGTTATCCTTTCAAAACATTCATCATCAGTAATAAACACCAAATAATGAAAACTAATGTGCAACTTCACATGCATAACGAGAGTTTTCTTGCTAAATTTGTCCTTTCATAGACGAGTTATGTATGTGCGTCTGCAGTACAGAGTTTCCATGTTACAATCACCTTATTAGAGTTCCTAACTTCAAGTTGGATTTTCTGTAACGAACCATTCCATAGTTCCGTTCAAGTTGGGTTCTAAGAACCTACAACTGGGTGTGTGTGTGTGTATCAAATTAACTCTACCTGTAGTCAATAAGTTTCTTTACAAAAAGTTTGTGTTGTTTCCATATGTAGGTCACTCGGGTTTTACTGTGGTATAGGCACTAGAATTGCTCAATAAACCTGCCTTTTAATCAAACGCGACACAAACAATACACGTTGCAGGAACATTTCTCGACTGTTTCACAATCATGCACAATGTAGTTTCCAATTGGTTACTGTGTGACCTGACGTTAAATTAAGAATTGAAATTAATCTAGAAATTTCGAATTAGGGCTTACATTGGAGATTGTTCTTGACATGAATCTACTAATACTATAATACCGGTTAATACCGGCATTAAACCGAAATATCAAATTTAAAAACCTAACTTGTCTCTCGTGACAAGTTGGAAATGGGAAAGTCCACGACAGAGAACGCTGCATAGCAGAAAGTATAAGATAACTTGTCACGTAACTGTCAGGTCTTGTCTGGGTTTACACGCAGCTATACACTGGCGACCTTCCGGTCGACCCTCGACATTTAATTTTAGAAACGTTTAGCTTCAAGCTCCATTTGTACTCAAAGGAGTGCCGGCTCTTTAGAATTTTTTGCTCAACCATCTTAAAAGCTCTCGTGTATAAATAAAATGTGTCTTTTGGATGCGCAGTAAAGATTATTTTAATTTTTAGTACTCTTTTCAAACCGCCACTCTGTAAATGATCTTAGATTCATAAAAATGCATTAGTGTGTGTTTTCTCTCAAACACTGTGGTGGGAGTTACCAATGTTTAATAGTCTTACTGCAATATTTATAAAAGTAAATAATATTTTAACGTCGTAACAATCAAAATCAAGTAACATTATCAAAAACGTATTATGGATACTATACGTAATGAATAATTTTGATGTAACTAGCTCGAATAAACTGTAAATGGTTTTTATGTAATTTTATATAAATTTTCATAAAGCGAGTCGTGTTTGAGATGTAGATATACTTTTTTTTAATTAATTTACTTATCACCAAATTAATTTGAATATAATTTCGGTACGTAATGGTGTGACCAAATTCCACTTTGTAATTATTAGACTTCTTGATATAAAATATCCTTGAATATTTCGGATTTGCCGTTTTCAAAAGGTATAATAAAAATTAACAACACACATATAGTAATTTTTTTTACTTTTGTAAATTTTGTTTGCTGTGTTGTTATTTTTTATTATATCTTTTATTATACCTTTAATATATATATATATATATATATATATAATAAATGAATGTTTGTTGTGTTTGTCCTTTATTGAATCGTAAAACTATTTGTCCGATTATTATGACAATTTGTATGTACGTGGTATTTTTCCATGTAGAAGGTTTACATGCTATGCCCATTGATGTAACTCGCCACCAGGAGGCGCTGCAATAGATAAAAGTTTTCAAAGCGCCTGCACATTATAAACTGCAATTACAAGACAGTTACGTATTTTAAATAGCCAAACACTATTTGAAGGCGCTAAATCTATATATATAAAAAAATGAAAATGTTCGTGTGGTAACAGCATCACTCACAAAACGGCTGGACGGATTCGGCCTAATTTTTTTTTAATTTGTTCGTCTTGATCTGTAGAAGGTTATAGGATACTTTTTATCCCTTTCCCGATTCAGGATTCCGCCCCACTGGTTACAGAAATACCCGTAAGAAATGCATTGCAGCAAACATATGTTATTAAGTGAAAGAGTCTTTTCAAATTTTTAATCAGCTGTTCTTTGTAAACATATATAATGCGACAAAAAATATATCTATATATAAATTTCTTTACACTTATAGTTTTAAAGCATAGAGTAAGCTTAAGAGAAACGACAAATTTTGTTTAAACTGTTTCTGCAATCATAATATATAAAAATGAATGTTTGTGTGTTTGTCCTTTATAGACTCAGAGAACTATTGGACCGATCACTATGAAAATTTGTATTTTTCTATGTAGAAGGTTTATACGCAATGCCCATTGATGTAACTAACCACCAGGCTGTACTGCAAGATATAAAAGTTATCAAAGCGCCCTGCACATTATAAACTGCAATTACAACACAGTAGTTACGTATATTAAAATATCCAAACACTATTTGAAGGCAAAGAAATATACGGGCAAAGCTTAAGAGACGCGTGCGAAGCCGCGGGAAACAGCTAGTTATCTATATATTATATAAAAATGAAACTGTTCGTGTGTAACAGCATCACTCACAAACGGCTGGACGGATTCGCCTAAAAAAATTTTTTTTTAATTTGTTCGTTCTTGATCTGTAGAAGGTTATAGGATACTTTTTATCCCTTTCCCGATTCAGGATTCCGCCCCACTGGTTACAGAAATACCCGTAAGAAATACGAGCTCCCCACGTGTTAGAATTTAATGGGGTGATCAACGAGGCGGAGAGAAAGAGTGGGATGGAGGGGCCCCTCCTGCCAACTACAGATAGCCCGTGTGAGGAGCTTGTGTCAGTTTTGGATCCATCAGTATAAACATAAACATAACCTAAATGTGATAGTGACATTTTTTCTAACCACAATTGTTTTAGAGTTTCTTTACTCGTATTCTTTTTACTTACTTCTAAATTTGTTAATCTAGTATCGCCTTTTATACTATTTTCTTCCATAAATAAAGGTAATTCAAAATCCCAGTCATTTTTAAATCCTTCAGTTTCCATGATGTTAGGCATCATTTTCAGTTTACATTATTAAATGACTTTGGTAAATCTTAAGACCAGCGGCACGTAATTTCACCGAAAAAAAACTAGTCCCGATTATCGCCGTAGCCGTTTACTCCCCCCCCAAAAAAATTTTTGAAAAAATAAAATTTGAAAAACCTGACTGACAATGTATTTATTTGTTTTTTTTGGTGTTATTATTTCGTAGGGCAGTAGTCCAGGTACTACTTCTAGTATAAACTCGTCTTATCTTATCAGTCATAAACGCGCGCCGGTTACCTTTTGCCTGTAATGAAACCTGCGTTAGTTTCTGTCTGAGTTTTGTGTGTGTGTAAGCAGTCATGGGCGTGATCTGGGCTTGGACTTTGCAAGCTCGAGTTAATTTTTTTTCTAAAAGAGCAAGCAGCGCAAAGCGCTGCGCAGCGGGCAAGCATCGCGTGATCTGAGTTTTGAATACGCAAGCTAGGGTCTTTTTAGCGTGTGACAAAAACCATCGCACGCCATTTCAATAACTTCACTAATTATTCCTTTCCTTGTCCATGTGGGTTTGTTTGTTTTACGTCTGGCGGTCAATCGAAGCCGTTCCTATAGGTCACGTGACCCTCTCGGCCAATCGGAAACTTTCCCTGTTTGTCACGTGACTACTGTCAAACTCATCAAAACGACCATGGTCGGCCATTGTTTTTAGTTTTGATAGTCGTAAATCTTGTTATTTATGTGTTTTGTATTGCCAACATTTTACTGCTGAAAAACTGGTTGTTATATGTTAAGATTTACCATGACTTTATAAATAAGGGTAACTTTTTGGAGTTATAAAGAAGTTCAATATTAATATAATTAATTCGATATAATTTCTATGTTTTGCAGATATGTTCGTGTAAAAGTGTCTTTGGAGTTTATAAAGAAAGTTCTATATTAATATAATTAATTCGATATAATTTCTATGTTTTGCAGATATGTTCGGATATAAAAACGACTCATTAATTCGGATATTAAAACGACTCATTAATTGGTAAGATAATAGAAAATCAGAACCGTTCCGAACTGAGGTCGCTATTAGCCGCATGTACAGAGTTTGTCAGGAATTTTCGGGATTTATCGGTACTGCTCGGCTCTGCTCGGCTCTGTCCCCACTCTTTTCTCTCCGCCTCGGTTGATCACCCCATTAAATCTAACACGTGAGGAGCTCGTGTAAGAAATGCATTGCAGCAAACATATGTTATTAAGTGAAAGAGTCTTTTCAAATTTTTAATCAGCTGTTCTTTGTAAACATATATAATGCGACAAAAAAATATATTTTATATATAAATTTCTTTACACTTATAGTTTTAAAGCATAGAGTAAGCTTAAGAGAAACGACAAATTTTGTTTAAAAACTGTTTCTGCAATCATAATATATATAAATGAATGTTTGTGTGTTTGTCCTTTATGGAATCGTAAACTATTTGTCCGATCATTATGAAAATTTGTATGTACGTGTATTTTTCCATGTAGAAGGTTTATATGCTATGCCCATTGATGTAACTCGCCACCAGGAGGCGCTGCAATAGATAAATGTTTTCAAAGCGCCTGCACATTATAAACTGCAATTACAAGACAGTTACGTATTTTAAATAGCCAAACACTATTTGAAGGCGCTAAATTATGATGAATATTTGTCTTTAAAATAACTTTCTGGTTGAACTTAAAGCTTGAGGTTTGGACCACTTTATAATAAAGTACATGTACAATGGTACAATGGTTGTAAACATACACGTTTGACAAATTTCCTTGGTCGTGGCAACAAGACAAACTCTACATCGGCATTGGAAATATAATTTACTTGAACCAGAAGTGCTCATATACAGGCAAAGTTTACGAAAAGCGTGCGAAGCCGCAGGAAACAGCTAGTTCCTTATAAAATACTGTTTTATGTAAACGTATTATTAATACAATCGCTCATAAAAAAAAGTATTTTGTGTACAATATTTATTGATTAACAACTAAAAGCATTTATATTCCTCCAAAAATTCCAGATTGCGTCAGTTAATAATTTTTGTTCGATGTATCAAAGGAATGTAATTATTTCCGATTGAAATATTTCGTTAGCGTAACAAAGACATTGAAAACAGAACTTGAGAATCTGAGATTCTTTCTGTCCAAGTGATGAAAGGAATTCTTTATCGCTACGAATCTGTCTAGTTAACCTATTGTTGTCAGTATATGAGACGAGGTAGAGCTCGGAGATACTTTGACGTAGTAAGAAGCAGAAATTGAATGCTGTCGTTGAGTAACTCAATTCTTATCTCCATCTCAGAGGAGTTACGTAGTATTTTTCTTTGTTTAAAGTTTATGATTTATAGTGGATGATTTTAAAGGATTACAAGATTTTTGACATTTTCAATTGCGAATGTTAAAAAAATAACACTGCCTTAACTGGAGTATATCCTCTTCTTCAAGTGAGAAGAAACCTTTGCGGATAAGGATAACATTGTGCTATAATAAAAATAATGGATATGTGGCTCATTTTATGGCCGTGTCATAAACGACCATTTACTGACTGGAAGTAGTAGATAAGAATATTTAATTGAACAAAGCGTCATTTTCTATTCTTACACGATGGAAACGCTAATAACACAAATATGTATCTTTTCCCGTTCAAACATTTCTAAATGCCTTAAAAGCATGTGAAAATTCTCTAATCTCAGATGTAAGGTTTACAGTTAAGAGTATTAAAATAGATCTCTAAAGGGGTTTTGTCAATGATCAAGATAAGAAATCAACACTGCCTTAGAGATAAGAAATCTAAACATTTTGAACTCTCATATCACCGTTATTAAAGAAAATAAAAAAGCCTCACAAATAGACTTTAAATAAATTTTTACATAGAAGATAATATTAATCTACAGTGTGTTCCATAAGGAAAAACTAAGTTGACCGCCATTTCGGAAAATGCCAGCTGTTCTTATAAGTTTGATGTACACATTGTTAAATGCCTGTTAAATCAAGGAAATGTTCCCGTTTAAAGTTAGCTCTCAGATTTTTATTTTCCAAAATCATAATGGTGGCACATATAACAAAGCCACCCTGTAAACTACAGTAACTGTAACATTGAAGCTATGTTAAGAAGTACTGTCAGAGTTAAGATTTCCCAAGTCATGCAGATAATGACAGAGAAAACACATTATTACATGGAATATTATTACGTAATTGTTAAATAATGTTATTCTGATTGGGAAAGTTGGAAGTGGCGCACCAAGGATTTGCCAAAATGGAGTGACTGGTCAACAAGTCAGTTAAGTTTAATTTTATTTTGAAATATGGTAGAAAAATAGTGTGACTGATATTTCTGCAGCGTTGCTAAATACAAGTTATGAGGGACTATAATGTAGAGAGATTTTATGATTTTGTGACAAAAACATAAAAGTGAATTGAGCAATAAATAATGACACAGTTTCTGCTGTTTTCTATTCTAACAGCCTTCAGAAACAATAAATATGACGCATGTAGTGTTAGTGTTGATTTATGTGTCTAGTTACACTCTGAGCATTATGTTATCTAGAGTTAGATATCGATCTTGCAGTGTTGGAGTGTTAGTACGTTACTGCGAATGATTAGTGCGTTACTGAGCATGATTAGTGCGTTACTGAGCATGATTAGTACGTTACTGAGCACGATTAGTGCGTTACTGAGCACGATTAGTGCGTTACTGAGCATGATTAGTGCGTTACTGAGCACGATTAGTGCGTTACTGAGCACGATTAGTGCGTTACTGAGCATGATTAGTACGTTACTGAGCATGATTAGTACGTTACTGAGCACGATTAGTGCGTTACTGAGCACGATTAGTACGTTACTGAGCATGATTAGTACGTTACTGAGCATGATTAGTGCGTTACTGAGCATGATTAGTACGTTACTGAGAATGATTAGTGCGTTACTGAGCATGATTAGTGCGTTACTGAGCATGATTAGTACGTTACTGAGAATGATTAGTGCGTTCCTGAGCATGATTAATGCGTTATTGCCCAATGAGCGACTAGTAGATAACTTCAAATGCGTATTTTGTTGAAAAGGACGACTCTCTCCGGCAGGCGTGTTGTAGAGTACAAAACACAATATTTTGTACTCTGTTGTGCTAATGGACCAATAACCAACTAATTTTAGAGTGTTTTTATTTATTTTCATTTTATTAGTAACTATTTTTATTCTGTTAAATTTTATACAACTTTATAACTGTAGTATATCGCTGATGACTTTCACTTTTACGTAACTGTTGATACGGATAAGTAAATTTTCATATACGTCAAACTGTTAACGGTGTTGGTCGCAGAGTGTGGAGGGGGTGGATTAAAACACAACAGCCACCATCGGCTCCATACGAAAAACTCACAAATGTTTTGCAAATTAGCGTTGGTAAATTTCTCTGAAAATATGTCGACGTATATACAATATTTAATGAAACTCGTTTTCATGTTTAAACGAGCAGCCACGAATGGTGATGAAGTGATGATGATACGTGAAACAATTGGAGGTAACTGTGAAATTGTTACCAGTGGTATTATCGGCTGGTGAAATGTGGCGACAGCTTTCATTCATCAAATTGAATTGCAGTATCTCACTAATATCAACTTATTAATCTACCCTATCTAAATTACAGTTACTGTGGACCCTCTTTGATAACAATATTTTATTGTATGAACTTTTTATAACTCAAATACACTGAATATGAAAATCTCTTATAGGAAGCTAACTACTATTTCACTTGATCTCATTGGTGCTTATTTTATTTATTACTGTTTAGTCTTTTCTAAAGTAATTTCTCGCTCAATTCCACCGCGTCAAAATTTGGATAACAACTAAATTCTTGGAAGTATTCCGACCTCGCTGTGGAGATTCATCTTCCGTCAACAGACGTTAAAAGGACACTTAAATGCTAAATAATGTTATCAGAGCTAGAAGCCTATGTTTAGTGATTAGCTTGAAGAATATTATCAGTTTAGTTTTTACTCAGGTCTGTTTTTAGCAGCAGTAGTGGCAATCTTTTTCAAGGCAAGAATCCTTCAGTTGCTATGTTGAAAAGATCAACCTTTTCCATCCTTTTCCTTTTTCTGATTGGATTTTGCTGTTCGGGCCAGATCACCCCCCCCCCCGATCTGTCAGTTTTGACAGGAAAAGATCCATGATTCTTGGCAGGATGCCGATTCGACCTCTTCTTCGTCCATTATATGCGTGCTCAATTGGACAAGCCTCGCTCATTCATACAAAAGCGTGTATGAGAACATTGGCCAGCCGAAAAAGGTTTCTGCAGACAAGTTAGTATTGTTTTTGCCATGACTGCTTATCCGGAGATTTGCCTAACCCCACCCAGAGTTGTGGTTTAGGGCGGAATAAGATTGTTCTGGGATTAAATCATTGGGATTTGTGATCCTAATACTGCATTCCAACTTAGAAACACTTTTTATGGTCGGTTTCACAGCGTGAATCAAAGAAAATTCTCGCATATCAAAATACCTTTGTCAATCTAGTATGAGTAACTACTACTAAACCTGTGAGCTTGTTCCGAAAGCAGTTAAACACAACGGCGGTAGTGGATATGAACAATATCGTATAAAACGTGTATGGTGACGGAATAACAGTAGAACTATTATTTACGACCACTATATTTTTATAATTTATTGCACGCGAATACCGAGCCGGTACCTGGGCCGTCGAGAAACTCCGTTTTATTAGTGGCAATAAAATCCGTAGACAAGTTTTACAACTCGAGTTTATGCGAGTTCATACTGCGTTTTACACTGGGGAATGCTACGTAATGTTGGACACTGCATTACTTGAGCGGAACAAGTGAATTAATTCTAGTTCTTTGGAATTTTATTGTTCCTTTATCACAAGAACGTGATGTTAAGGCGGTAAAGTGCGCCAGCTCGAATGCTTCGATTCAATAATTTGGTTTTTTGAGATCAACTTATTTGACGAAAGTTTTCCGCAGGTAAAATAGAAATCTAGAAACATTGTATTCGCCCTACAGATTATGTAAGTTGCATTTTATTTATAAATTATGAGAATTTTAATTATGAATATGGAGGACTTTGATAAATGAAGTTGTTAGTGTAACTAGTGAATGAAGAATAGCCTCGTTAGTTCCATGATCGACTTACAGTCTCAACCACTAAAACTGCTAATAATATTATTTTCATATTCTAGGAACTCCTGATAACCCGTCGGGAGGGGGGGGGAAGTGAGTTAGAGCATCAGTTTTCGAAAAACGACGGTTCACCAATTTGACAGAAATATGTTTTATAAAAAATTATCCCGTATTTCTAACTGGTATTAATGTCGGGCTGAGTTTGTGTTGACACATGTAGTGTATTTAGTCGATATATTCTTTGTGATTGTGGTGCCAAAAATTCGTTAGCCTACTCGTTAAAAAGAACTTGTATGTCCGCAAAATATTGTTCCTCTCAGTCAGTTTTACGCGTAGACCGAGAGTTCCGAGAACAGTACACACCAGGGTTAGATCAGTTTCTCTCTTGACGGAGAGTTCCGAGAACAGTACACACCAGGGTTAGATCAGTTTCTCTCTTGACGGAGAGTTCCGAGAACAGTACACACCAGGGTTAGATCAGTTTCTCTCTTGACGGAGAGTTCCGAGAACAGTACACACCAGGGTTAGATCAGTTTCTCTCTTGACGGAGAGTTCCGAGAACAGTACACACCAGGGTTAGATCAGTTTCTCTCTTGACGGAGAGTTCCGAGAACAGTACACACCAGGGTTAGATCAGTTTCTCTCTTGACGGAGAGTTCCGAGAACAGTACACACCAGGGTTAGATCAGTTTCTCTCTTGACGGAGAGTTCCGAGAACAGTACACACCAGGGTTAGATCAGTTTCTCTCTTGACGGAGAGTTCCGAGAACAGTACACACCAGGGTTAGATCAGTTTCTCTCTTGACGGAGAGTTCCGAGAACAGTACACACCAGGGTTAGACCAGTTTCTCTCTTGACGGAGAGTTCCGAGAACAGTACACACCAGGGTTAGATCAGTTTCTCTCTTGACGGAGAGTTCCGAGAACAGTACACACCAGGGTTAGATCAGTTTCTCTCTTGACGGAGAGTTCCGAGAACAGTACACACCAGGGTTAGATCAGTTTCTCTCTTGACGGAGAGTTCCGAGAACAGTACACACCAGGGTTAGATCAGTTTCTCTCTTGACGGAGAGTTCCGAGAACAGTACACACCAGGGTTAGATCAGTTTCTCTCTTGACGGAGAGTTCCGAGAACAGTACACACCAGGGTTAGATCAGTTTCTCTCTTGACGGAGAGTTCCGAGAACAGTACACACCAGGGTTAGATCAGTTTCTCTCTTGACGGAGAGTTCCGAGAACAGTACACACCAGGGTTAGATCAGTTTCTCTCTTGACGGAGAGTTCCGATAACAGTATACACCAGCGATGAATCACTTTGTCCCCTTCAACGAGAATTCCGACAATAGCAGACACCAGCGATGAATCATTTTGTCCCCTTCAACGAGAATTCCGGCAATAGCAGACACCGGCGATGTATCAGATTGTTCCCTTGACCTAGAGTTCCAAGAACAGCAGCCACCAAGGATGGAGGTTGTTCACATTGTAAGGACTGGATCTTGGCCTTACCTCTCTGCCTGGCTGCTTTTCCAAGCTATCTTTTACTCGCTCATAAGCACACGCTTGATTGCCATGCATCTGATGCGTAATACTGTTTTGTTAACATTGTTTTTGTTTTCAAGTAAAATGCTGTATTCAATTCATGCCCATAGTACCGACAAAAATAAATCTATCACTCCTGTGGATGGAAAAATGGCATGTATTCCTCTGTCTGTCCACACGTTATCTCGAAAAAAAAAACTATTAGAAAGAAGCTTTATTTATATATTAACAACAGTAAGTTCGATGATGGTGCATGTCACTCCATGGGATTTTGCTAAGTGAATGAGCAGAATGAATAAATAAATAAATTAGTGAACTCGCTGAGAACAATCATATGACATTTTAGCTTGTGATATATTAACATATGTAGATTATTCACGCAGTAAAAAGACAAAAGTAATAGAGTGGAAGCCATTGTAAGAAGTGGGTGACAAAATCTGCAATGTTGGAAATGTTGCATTCAACCTTAGGAAACCCTGTTTCGTGACACGTGGTGTGGCATACGCTTACCTTATAATAGATACAGAAAATAAGGTAGCAAGCAATGTTGTTCATTTCAAATTTAGACCAAACTAGTTTTACGCGTATATACTCTTTTTACACTTCAGTGTGTAGAATGTAAGTTCAAATGTTGGATAATATAACATACGGACCTGACCGTAGCGTAGGGGTAAGCTTGTGGCTCTCTAACCGAGGTTACGGGTTCGATTTCAGGGAAGCCCAAGAAAAATTTGCTCAAAACATGGATTTGGACAGTTTTTTCTTAAAAGCGTGTGGTGCACTCAATTTAAATTCATAATGGCGTCGAAAGAATTACTGAAACGTTCCTTCATTAAATTGTGTCTGTTTTTGTTCTAATGTGCGTGTAATTGTGCTTTTGGAATTCCAGCTGCGTTTTTGTGCGTGCATTAATTAGTATTACATTAGCATATTTAGCATTTATTAGAATAGCATTAACGTTTCAGCCTTGTTTCAATGGACCTCTTCACGGTTCGTCAATTTTATGTTTTTAAACAAACTTAAAACCTTATGATCGTTTATTTCTTTTGTGGGCCATATGATTTTATTATGCATATAAATTTAGAGAGTTCTTTATTCGGAGTCGTTATCCTAAAAAAAACCCCAAGGGTTTTTAAGGAGGACCTTTTATTGGCCAGGTTGGTCTCTTAGTCGCAGTCAAATTGTGTGTCAAACACAGGTGTCGTTACTTACCATCTCGAATTTCGATTTATTCGGTTTGTTAATTGAAATTTTCCTTTCACTGATGCATTGTCACCTTCACTGGGTAACGTTTTCTTAGAACGTATTTTAATAATTGACGACCCTTAAATTATTTAATTTTTCGGATATTGACAACTTCCTGACCTACGCGTGTCTCATCGCTCTGGTATGATTTAAAACCATGGTTAGGAACGCTGTTAAGTGTCCAACGCTTGTACGAGTTTATGGCGTGTAACTGGGAGACCGCACAATCAGAAGAAGACTTACTCTCGAATTGAGGTGGGAAAAACATTGGCGATGGATGGAGCAGAGTGTGTGTCATAATGTATGTATGAATGAGAGTTCAAGGTAGCATGTGTGTCAACATTATTAGATACTTGACGTTTACTATACAAATGTACTTTTTGTCTCCGCAATAAATACTTGACTATTGACTAAATTTAACCTAGATTGTAGATATGTGTCAGATCAGTTATCCACCTGTCGAAGGGATCGGATCGCACATTTTGAAACGTCGCAACAATATTTTTTTATTATATGCGGTCAAGCATGGCGTGGTTTTTATTACACGTTTTTTCAAGCCAAAGGTTACTTGGCATCAGTATCTTTTGTCTGGTAAAAATCACGCAGTTTTCACTAATCAACCTGCAGGTTCAAAAGCAAAATCGGAAGACTTCAGGTATAAAGTTGGCACTCCTGCGGCAGACAGTGATGATAAGCTGAGAATAACCGCTTATTAAACGATGAGAAGGTTACATAATTCCAGGAAAATACGCTAATAATGGAGCCCGGTTGTATAAGCAGCGGTAAACTACTAACGACCGGTCCACACAATGAGCAGACGACACACCGGGGAGAGAATTAATGATGCGCTCTAGCTCGCCGGTACCACCTGTGGCGCTTTGTTTATCCGCCGTGCTCCACAACACAGGACGTGTTATTTCAGACGTGTAATAATGGACGTCGATAATCCAAATGGAATATCTTGTAAACAGTATATTTTAACTTTGTATACACAAACGTTAGCCAAACAAAGCTGGGGCGTTATTATCTTTGTCATTTTCTCTTCATACAATATTGTTTGAAACGGTATTTATGAATGCTTTTAATGTTACCGAGTTTTTGGAATTTGACTGGGATGTAGGTGGAAAACCGCAAATTTAAGTAAAGTCGCAAGACTGTTTGATTGTAATTTTTGAGTGTGATCCTGATGTGGTGAGAATGCACAAAATTTTAGCTCCGAGACTTTCAAATTGACGGTTGCTATACATTTGAATAATGCCTCTGCAATAAACTCTTTGATTGATTGATTGATTGATTGAATGCGTGAACTATTTTTTTTTTTTTTTATGTTAGCATAATTGATTCCTTTGATTGTTGAGAATTGAAAGATATGAACTCTGATAAATATTAAAAAGAGACAAATTATTGAGGATGTGAGATACACAAGTGGGTTAAAATTGATGCCAACTCAACCGACGTAGTTTTTCTCCTCTCACAAACGTGGCTCCGCACAAGTAGAATAAAACTATCTTGCAAGATGGATAGCCTATCCTGTGATTCAGTTCTGGTGAATTTCTATTCTATCCACTGTATATCTTATAGAAATACCCCTAAACATGTTGAGTGTGTGATGTCCAACTATTAATAACTTGACGCGCTAAGGAAACCAAATTTCCTCGCAAGTGAGCACGAAGAAAGACTTTTAAGGACAGTCTTTTATTATATCATCGTACTTACAAAGTTGGTTAGATACTTGGGAGCTGGTAATTTTACGCAAGCTCTACTCTTATGGACATGATTACTTAGTAATAGATAGCATATAAAATAAATTTTACAAAAAAAAACTTTCAAAGGCAGGACTTAAACCATAAACATTGCCATTTACTTTCATACAATCAACATGATTTCCAATATATTTCTACGAAAGTGACTGGTGTATCCAACTTATTGATTTTACACATCGTGCATTTCAAGAACACAACAGTTGATGATATAATTGTTATTGTTTTTATTGAACTATCTAAGATCATTATTATTATTGACCTTGTTTTTTTCTATTGTAATTTTATAAAATGGCTGGTGTTTTAAATTTAATTTTTCCAAGTGATTAATATCTCGAAAAATATCAAGAAAATTGCATGGATATTAAAGAAACTTTACAAGTAAGCAAGTAAACACAATATTGAGGAAGTAATGCAAATAATTTCATAGTATTCTTGTGTTTTGCATTTACAAACACCGAACTGCAGTTTTAATCGTTAATGAATATGGCAATACTGTAATTTAAATCCTGCCCAAGTGTTTCGCTTCGTAATGTGACCCGATTAAATCTAATGTTATAAATATAACAGCATCAAAATGTATGTATATTATATAACAATAATATATACAAGTAGTCGTATTAAACACACTTATCATCCTGAAACTAAACATTCTCAGACGTTTCTTGAAGTTTCCTTGTTTACGTTTGATTCGAAATGTAGTAAATTACTTTGTTGTAGGTTTACTGTTTAAAATATAATGTGAAATAAAACGAAACGCGTTAAGTTTAACACCACTGTTACGGTCCTATAAGTTTAAAAATTTCAGAGTTCGTGGAAGAATAAGGTCTTACGGCGGAAATCCGTTTGTAAGTGGAGGATTAAAATATCAAAGAAGCCGCGTCCCGCCAGCGACGCCTGCCCGTTTCCGTAGTAACCGCCGCGACAGGCTATCAAACCTTGGAAGATTTACTTTATAATGTTCCGATTGTTAGATTGTCGACTTTATGCCATTGCTGCATCATCTCAATGAATTTCCTTTGTGTGCACACATGTGTATTACTTGATTTGGGTGGTTCGCTCCTTATTATAGTGAATTTCAACGTATTTTGTAAGAAATAAATTGTGCCCAATTAAGAATGTTGAAATACTGTAGTATGTACTCGTATATGTGTGCCCACATTGATTTTCAACAGTCAGTAGTCAAATATTTATTGTGGAGATAAAAAGTACATTTGTATAGGAAATATCAAGTACTTTGACACACATTCCACATCGAACTCTCATTTATACATACATTTTGACACTTCACTCTGCTCCATCGTCAATTTTTTCCCACCTCAATTCGAGAGTAAGTCTTCTAATTATGCGGTCTCCTAGATATACGCCATAAACTCGTTCACGCTATAAAACGCGTTCGACACTAGACAGCGTTTCAAACTGGTTTTAAATGCTTTAAGCGTAGGCGAATTTTTAATTTCATTTGGCAAGTTGTTGATGAGATGAACCCCTGCCTGGTGGACAAACGTTCATGAACTACCACCCTGTGTCTCCTGGTTCGGTAGTTTTTCTACCTCTTGTCTCGTACGAGTGAACATCTCGTCCGTTGGTCAAGGTACATTTAAACATACAATATGACTTTTTTTTAATGTATACATTTGGCAGGGTCAACAGTTGTAATCTTTTGAAAACTGGCTTGCACGACTGTCCTAATATTAATTTGCAAACTGTCAAAATTTTGCATTCTAATTTTAATTAACACCTTACGTTCAGCGAACTATGTATATCAAATTACAGGACATAACAGAAAATACAGAATTACAAATTACAGAAATGCAGTATTGACCATTGGATTTGAATCCATATATAAAACTTTCCCTGATTCGATTAAGAAAAATTGATAAAAACGTTGATTAGCTACCGTTCTGCGCGACTGTCAGCAAATCAACCAGTTGGCAGTTATTGAAGTTCATCCTAAAAAAGTTTAATTAACTGTATTCGTTCGTACGCTGTAAAACAGTGGTTAACTTAACAGTCGGTTGTGCAGACGAAAAAATACAGACTGGTTTCCTGATGATTAATTGCGCGTAGTCGACAGTCGATCAATCAATCCTCAAGTAGTGGTGTACAGCTGATTAGCTACCGTTCTGCGCGACTGTCAGCAAATCAACCAGTTGGCAGTTATTGAAGTTCATCCTAAAAAAAGTTTAATTAACTGTATTCGTTCGTACGCTGTAAAACAGTGGGTAAATTAACAGTCGGTTGTGCAGACGAAAAATACAGACTGGTTTCCTGATGATTAATTACGCGTAGTCGACAGTCGATCAATCAATCCTCAAGTAGCGGTGTACAGCTGATTAGCTACCGTGCTGAAGTTACTCTCCGGAACTCGTCCTCTTGACAGTCATTGAAGTTTGTCCTGAAAGTTCAGTTGACAGTTCCCGTACGTTGTAAAACAGTGGGTAATATTCGAGTCGGTTGATGCTGTCCTGACTGTGCAGACGAGATTCTACAGACTGGTTTCCTCGTGATTAATTACGCGTAGA
Organism: Homalodisca vitripennis; assembly: GCF_021130785.1. NCBI lineage: Eukaryota > Metazoa > Arthropoda > Insecta > Hemiptera > Cicadellidae > Homalodisca > Homalodisca vitripennis. The sequence continues at coordinate 185,855,794 of NC_060210.1, forward strand.
CAGCAGTCGATCAATCAAACCTCAAGTAGTGGCGTACAGCTGATTAGCTACCGTGCTGTTTCGATTCTCTGGAACTCGTTAAGGTGAATCCCCATTGACAGTTCAAGAGATAGCATGACAATCAATGCAGTGCTATATATTATCGCGCTTTTCACTTGGATTCTAGAGCTATTATGCGCCTGGTCGTCTTTCGTTATTCAATTTTCTTTTTACTAATTTCATAAAATGTTTAATTTCTAATAATTGTGTGGTATTACATTTATTATTATAACAACATTAATTCAATGTCTTTGCCATGCGTGAATTATGTACATTTACATTCTAAACTATCTAAATTTCTACATTTTCTCTCAGGTGAGTATTCTCAACATCCGTACCATTTATGGTATTCCTAAATTCCAGCCTGGGGCATTTTGGCATTCTAATTATCTCTCCGGTATTGTAAACTCCAATATTTTAGACTCTTCTATGAAATTACTAAGTCTCATAATCACGGAATTCTTAAGTTTTTAATATCTTTTGAACATTAAAAATCCTTTGAAATTCAAGTTAACCAGATTTATACAGAAATGATTCTTATCAAAATGGTCTACACTGCATGAATACGTTTATATTACATCTCCTTAAATTACTTAAAGATGTGTCTAGTAGCTTTTAATTTACTTTATGTATGAATTAGATACAGAACATTTATTTTCTGTAACTATTTTGTAATAAATATTTTGTAAAGACAAGTGTAGTTATTGCTTTCCAACATCTTTCACACGTTGTAGAAGAAAAGTTAAAACTTCGTAGATCTTGCTGATTCCGTTCAGCAATATATACTACTTTATGAATTATAAGAAAATCCATAAAACTTCGTAGGCACTATAAATTGCCTGGTGTAATGCGGTGGACGTCTGGTTGTTATAGCTTAAGTTAGTGGCACATTAAAAAACACTATTATTACGTATACGACTTTTGCTTTGATTGTTTCATTATTCGATTGCATAAGAATTATAAGTAGGTATACGCTTTATGAAACGCGTTATAAGTTGAACTAACTCCGTTTCAAATCATGCCTTGCTCTTGAAATGAAAAAAATTGGCACTCTTAGGCCCTATTTACTCTATGTTTTATTAAATAAAAGCTCTCTTGACAGTATTGTTGAAAATCGTTTTCAACTTAAGCTCTAATTATTTAATTATCCGTCCTACGATGTGCTGATTGCAGGAAGCTACGACCCCTCTAACTGACGAATGGCCCTCGCAATTGCTTGACAACAGAAGATAATTTACTACTAATTGGTTTTTAACTGGCTAAGCTACGTTTCATTATTATTTTAAAGGTATAATATAGCACCTCTGTTATATATACGAATAAGTACTGTTACAATGTGAACAATTAAATGATTGCAGGAGATATCACTAATAAATTTCGTCTAATTATTTCCCGCGAGGGAAGTTAACGTATTATCTGTAGCTCCCGCTACGGAGCCACGGCACGCACAAGTCGCTGTGTCACAGCAGACTCCGATCTGCTCTAGTTGTCCCAATTATCCCTTTGTTACGTTATCAACAGAAACGTTTGGTAATACAGTTGCAATTCCAACAAATTACAAAACAAAATTATTGGTTACTACGGGTGTTTAATTCTAATTTATGAGCAACCGAGTGTTCTACACATAACGTAGCTATATCCTGCGTAGCATTTGGTTATTTGGTTGTCGCAGACTTGACTACGGATAAACTAGACAGGCGTCTTTTGTAATCTAAATTTCTCCGACTTTATTGGATCTCTTCAGAGGACATGGAAGTTTTGTATGCGGTTGTACGAAGTGGAAGGTGAAGTGGAGCCAGACGCTCAGCATTCCCTATTTATAAGTTATATGTAGAATAATGATGTTGATTATTTTTAAACCACTTAAGTAAAGTAGACTAAATTTCTTTCTTTCGTATAGTACTTTCACCTCTTGATTACTGAGTTAAGGTATTATAATAACATCAGAATGACTTAACAATTGCTAGTGTACTACTTCTAAGCCATATTACAATTATTAAAATACTGGTTTCTATCATAAAAAATTAATTCTGGTGTCCCTTAAAAACAATTAATTTTGTTATAAATAATAATATAAAGCATTTACACATTTATTGTTGTTTTGTACTTTGACACGTGTGTTGTTAAAGGATAAAATAAATTACAGTTAAAATTAATGTGTTTAAATGTAATGCGACACAAACTCTAGATCCCTAGGTTCTTTTAAAGTGCCCAAATTTTGCCTTAATTAAAAAATTTTAAACAACAGCTGACGCTGTGATTTTGCTGTTTTTGGCTTTATTGTTTTTACTAAAATTTGTATTTACTTGTATTGGGAAAACACGACAATATTTTTACAGACCTAACTTGGACGATTATTAAAATTATTAGGCTTTCCAGTATATTTTGCTCACAAATTAATGCACTATTAAAAATAGAATTGTTACTCAATCTTATTTAAAATTGTAATCGGAGTTTTGGAAAGAGCGTTTTCGCGATCGAGTTAGCGACTCTCTGGCGGAATCGCAGCAGCCTCATTAGTGTAGCGTGCCATTAATTAGTGTATCCAATTAGCGTAAATCACCCTTTGTGCGCCGGTGCATGGTGGAACACTCGCCGTGCGTTTCTTTGCTGCAATATGAAGTCCTATTAGTGCTGCTCCGAATGGTTTTCAGTGTTCTTTGTCTCAGATTAAATGCTCGGGTATTTGAAAGATATTGTTTTTAAAACAATTGTTCCAGGTATGCCAGGAACTTGTGTTCCTGTACGTTTGTAATGTAAATGTGGTGTTTAAGAAGATAGCTTAATCCTAATGATGTCTTATGTCCTTTTTTTAGTATTGTCGATGAAGTATTTTAAAGCAGGTTTTCAAAGATCGGACTGACAATCTTACAAAGCACTGACAGTAATACTGATCTTGTAGAGCTTTGAATGAATGAATGAAATCAGATTGATGAACGACCTGAGAGAACACAATTGTTTGGTGTAGGGCACCATTTCATTATTATATTGAAAGAATGGCCCTTTGTTCGATCATTATGGGTATGGTTCAGTCTTTTCTCCAGCCCCCTCCCCCACTTAGTTGCTTACATTCTACGCAGCGCCTTTAACCTGAAAGGTGGGAAGATAATGTAGGATTGGGAGTAATAAAATATTGGAAATTCTGTAAATATTGAGAATTTGCAAACTATAAATGATAGAATTGATGAAACATTGATGTTCTGCTTTTATGAATATGGATATGAAAGGAAGAACGAACTGTTTGTGCATGTAAATTATGGTGTATACAAATCACTGTTCCGAAAGGATTAAATTTTTAAACTTATATAATAATATTTTAATATAGAATAATTAGATATAAATAAATAATATAGAATAAATTTGGTAATCCTAGCCTTGAGTTACCGAAGAAGTGTTTAATTTTCTTATGTATCACAAGAAATACGTAATAGTTGTCAAGATACACTACCTTTATTGAGTAGCCTATATCCTGAATTATAAATATCTCTCTATACAAACATTAAAAGCCTCTCAACTGTAACATACAATATTAACACTTAGTTCAATATAATTAGTATTGATGTTGCTACATAAGTTATTACACCTCCGTCTGTCTCCTTGATCCAGGCTTAAAGGATTACTCCCTCAATGATATTGAACGTCATATATCAGAACGCGTTGAAATATTACTGTAAGGGAATTTCCAGGAATCGTAGTCAACCGTATATGAAACGGAGTCCACTTCCGTTCATCAACTAAATGTCTAAATAATGTGTTAATTGCTGGAATGTCCTTACTTGATGTTCTATTTTTGAAGGAATTTTTTGCCTCGTCATGTAAATTGCGCGCTATTTGTTCGTGGGTTAGTGAAGGGATTCTGGCCCATGTAATTGATCCCAGATTCGAATTTTTTGTTTGCCAGTGGTGTAATGTAATACTACACTTCTTATGTTTCGGTTAACAATTTTCTTCAGGAGATCGACTTTTGTCACCGAGGATGAATTTCCCGTCGGGTGGTCTCGGGGTACTGTTGTCGTTGTAGAGAACGGAAACGTTTCCACTTGCCTGGAAACAAAGTAACCTGTAGGAAGGTACCCCAGGAGGGTTCACTTCTGGCTGATGGATAACTTCCAGTTGGACCTACACTTGGTACATCAAAACCCGATGGATGTCCAGGAGCGGCACATCACCAACCGCAAATGTCGAGATATTGGAGTGCAATGGTAGACCGATAGATCTAGTCTGCTACGGGAGATGATTGTTGGGGTTGGTGGGGCTCCCTAATTGTTAAGGGCTGTTGCTAGCCTAGGCATAAGGGCGTGTCACCTCCTGCTTGCTTTGACTGGACAGGCTGGTTCAGAGCTTGCTTCCCCTTATGCCGAGGGGACATGACTGAGATTAATGTCCAAAATCCTTCCTTCCTCGTGGACCTTGACAGGAATCCAACCTTAGCAATCCTGAAATCCTGTTACTCTGGAAGCAGCGCAAAGGTCCTTTTAGGATTACCTGCAATTTCCCAGCTTCTTGTCTGAAGAGGACAAAAAAACTTTTATGAAACCTATCCTCAGAGATCTGGTTAAAACCAGAGTTGCTGAGAAAATGTTTGAAAGGCAGTACAAAATAAGGCAACGAGGCATCTAATATTGTGGTTTGAAAATAACCTAATAATTGGTACGTACTCCACCATGATTTGATATCGTGTCTATATCATCGTAGTGCACTAAATCGTGCATCTGATGAAACAATGGGATTACCTCTTCACCTAGATAGAACTATATTTTGTAGTCTAAATGTCTCTGATGTAAAAACGATGTAAAGAGTTCATTTCAGGTTTCTTCGTCGACCGACTTTTTCGCAGACGAATATGACTCCAGATTCAAGGAATCAAGTTTGTGACAGCGTCAGATTCCAGACGCTGCACTAAGAGGAAGGTGAACTGGAGCTAAGCTCAACATTCGCAGCCGGAATGTGACTAAGTGACATTTCCACACAGTCCAAGTTTAGATAGAAACCGTGAGTCAGTAAATGGTCTAGTACAAGTTCCATGGAACAAGATACGGGCGTTACACAGAGTGTACGTCATACAGTATGCGGGCATACACGACTGTAAGTTCTGGAACCAGATGTCGGCTTTTATGGGTTGAGGACACATTGGAGGGATTATTTCTTACTTGGTGGCCGTCTACAATTGGGACCCACGATGCCCCCGCCTGTGGGTACGGCACTGCGGGCGTGGCGGCGTCCGGCGCGGGATATCTGACCTCTTGTCATGGGTAAGTGACATTTGATTAATCGAAATATCAATACGTTAGCCGATATCACAGATCTTAATTGCTCGGTTGAGTGGGTACTTTCTAACCTCGGAGTTACTCGTGTATTGAAAGCTGCCTACTACACGTTACGAGCGGAGGTCTGATAGACTGGGTAGGGTCTGAAAGACAGTTACGTTTAGATTACTTTCCCTACCTAGAGGCCGTGCTTCCTTTTGAAGGAATCGTATTAAAGGATAATGCGCCTTCAGTAAGGACAGCGAGCTGGAAGCTAGAGGCTGTCATGACTTGATACCAGGTGACATTGTGGCAACAGAATTTTATTAAGATAATGGCAGTGGATTTATTTGTGGACACAGCAACAAATTGTTTGGTGTTAATTGATTACGCCAGATTTAATAGTTTGTGATTCAATTAACTACGTGATTGTAAGAATTTTTAATATTGTGTTCACCAATAATATAAAAAACAATTGTCCGTTAACTATAAATGATAAGAGTAAATTTAATATGAATTTGCCTACGCCTTATGTTTTAATTGTTAAGGTCCACAGTAGGGATGATTTTTGAAACCTTTATGTGGAATGTTGCATGCATTAGACCAATATATATATATATATATATATATATATATATATATATATATAATTAATGTATTAATTAATTAATAATAAATTAATTATTAAATAAAAAACAACTTATAATTTTTATTTTTTATTATTATTATAAATTATTTATTATTTAATAATTAATTATTATTATTAACTATTAATCAATTAATTAATTATTTTTTTAATTTATTATTAATTTTGCATATAATATACACGATAAATGAAATTTGTTCTATATAATTACTCAGCCATAATTCAAAACCAACCCGACGTAATCAATTTCGTGGAAGGACGTCACAGACTAAGTGAAGACGACAGTCACTTCGACTGGTATTACCGTCACTTCTCTTCTTTGTTCTGTGCAGTATATTGTTATTTACTTTGATGGGCGTTTCTTTTCTTTCGTGAATTATGTTTAAGAGAAATCATTACGGGATCATTTTGTGGGAAGCTGCGAATTATCGTACTACATAAAGTTACTTTCAGTTAGTTCCTGTTCACAACTTGTACAATACTCTATTTAACTAATCAAAGAACTTAATTGAATTCGATTAATTTGAATTATACATCTAAATAAATTTTAAGTGTACCGGATGTGCCGAGATTCCCAATGGTTAAAAATATTAATATTTAATTTGGGGATATGTGATAATACACTGTAACGACGCTTTTGAAGTGGTTTCTAAGTTATCCCACCACTTTCACAAAACATAAGTCGGGTGGAGCTATTAACAAATTTTAAATGGGATGACCCATCAAGGGATACCCCAAGATTAAAACCTTTAATGACTTTTAACAAACTACCCCAAAGAAAACCAATTTGTGACCACTGTTTCCAAAATGAATACCCATTGAAAACATTTTGAATGATTTTAACTTTACTAGCTATGGGGAGAACCGTAACGATCAACTTTCTTCAAAAAAGTTACTATAAATACACAGAGTTCGGCGTAGGTCTTAAGGAAAGTTATATTTTGTGGAATTATTTTGTAATATTTATGTGGTGGGTGGTTCTACGTAGAAAATGATCTTGTTAGTCGTGACAACATTAATTTTGACGCTTTTCTGTCTCCTTTAGATCTTGTTTATACCATTATATCGCATTATATTAATATTATGAAAACACTTGAACTTTGTAACGGTTGGTAAACAGAGTCTTGTTATGTTTTCATTTAGGAGCCTCATAAGAACATTTTGGCACGTTCTACCGTAGTTTTTGTTTAAATATTTAATGTTTTGTGCGTATATTGCATTAAATTTTATTTATTCACTGATAATACCATGTTTAATCCATACAATAGTGTACAGTTCCTGGTTTTGTTTTTTTAACTCATAAGATTTTCACTCTTGTGCTTCCGCGGTATTTTTTATCCAAGATCTCCCGTACTGAAATGTCTCTGCTTGCGGTTAAGATATAAACTCTTAATTATGTATTTCTTCTTTTTTCAGTTTGTTTGAGTCCATCATAACTTACGTAGTAATCATTTCCCTTTAATTGTCTTATTAAAAGATACTGCTCAGTGCTAATATTAAGTTCAGCCTAATTTCACTTTACACTTAATGCAGCATCTGATTTAACACTGATACAGATTGACTCCTGAAATCTGGACGTTCACAATGAACTCCTTGCATCGTTTCGACATCAGAGACACATAAGACACAAGGAGTTGTTTGGTTGTTCAGCAGCTATCCACTGTGTACTAGGTGAAGAGGTATTCTCATTATTTCATCAGGTGCGCAATACACTGGATGGCTCCTGGTAACCAAACAACTCCTTTGTATGTGTCTCTGATGTCGAAACGATGCAAGGAGTTCTTTTTGAACGTCCAGATTTCAGGAATGAATCTGTATCAGTGTTAGATTTCAGACCCTGCACTAACTGGAAAGTAAAACAGGGCAATACTCAGTATTCGCATTGAATCGATCCTTTTCACTACAGCTTTGTTTTGCCCTTAATGTTCAGCCCTTCCTTTTCTCTCAAAAGTATTTATTATAATAGCCAGTTTACTAGGAAATTATATATTATCCCGTCGAAGCAAGTACGTTTTTGATTCAATGTTTATTGTCATATAAATACTATATGTGTGAATTACCTTAATTGATTTCTCAGTATTTCGACCAAAGAAATCAATCACCTTCATGATACATATCAATGTAAGCAATCACATATGGTAATATGTACGGCTGTCGTACACTGTGTGTGCGTTTATGTGTGTTTGAAGAGATGGTGGTGGGGAGGGGAGTGCGTCGTTGATTCAGGTTCTTTCCTCATTGTGAGGTCTCCAGATTATAGCGTATTGACTTCAATAATGACCGGTCATCTTTTGTAAGTTGTACAGCAAAATCTAAAGTGATGGAAATTATTTCTTTCACAACTGTGTACTTTCGCCACTCCTGACACAGAACCTTAAATTTAAATGGACAATTTTAGCGCGTACTTTGCTGTTCTGTAGTGTCAGATTATGTCATAATATCTTGGCCACTTTATAATTATCCCAGGAATACAGTAACAATTATTAGCAAGCAGACTTAATTTTTTTGGCACACGTGTATTGTTTGAATGAAGGACGTGTAGAACGTGTCTTCAAGGTGGTTTTTAGCTGTGTGATTTAGTTGTAAAGTTAACTAGGCATCTAGTTCAATAATTGAAGATGGTGTACTAAAGCAATAAATTTATTAGACAGGCAAACGTGACGGGTTATGTATGATTCGTTAAATCTGTTATCGTGTGATATTGTTAAATGTAGAGATTTTACTTTGAAAGCAGGCAGTCGTGAATTCAGTTGGCAGAACTGATGGATCAGTTGAGTAGAATCGCTGCACAGTTGGCAGCAGTGATTGGAGATGATTCTACAACTGATGCATGTCCTCGGGCTGGTACCAATAAGACGCCGCCCTACTTCCCTTTGCCCGCTCTAGCTCAGAGAAATGATATCGGAAAAGTCCCTTTGCCTTTGGCTCCTAGATCAGTAGACGCTAATCACCATTTCTCGTGTTGAGATAGTATGTGGTGGTAGTAGTAGATTTAAATGGAAGAGCTTTGTAAAGTTTTTTCTTGTTTGGAATATAATATAGATGTTACTGAGAGGCTTGACTTTATTGAAAAGACCAGACAGCTTATTATATTCTTGTATGGAATGTAGAATTGTCGACTTTCAAAACAATCCGTGATGAAATTAATCAAACTCGGATTGCCTGAAAGTTAGTTGATTAATCTTAACTTAACTTCAGAAAATGAAAATCTTCCTTCAGATAAATCAGTTCTTACTCCAACATCTGAAAATTGTTAGTACTTGGAGGATAAGAAATATTAAATTATATACTAATTTATAAATATATGAACATTTTGTTTAATTTCTTAAAGTGTAATTAGAGGACGTTTAAAATTTTTTACTGATAAGTTGAGTTGAGACTTTTGATAAATCACTGGCTGAAGGATCCGACAGAGGAAGAAAACACAATGGATGCATCACTTATATTATTGTGGAAATTATTTCTCGAAGTAAATCCAAACGTTTATATTCTGTAAAGGTGTATTTAATAATTGATTTCGATTTTTAATCAGTTTATTTATACGAATACCTTCGTAAAACGTGATGTGCAATTTCAAGATCAATTTTATGAACGAATACTTCATACTGTTCCTACACATGATAACATCACCTTGGTGTGCGTATTGTATGTTGTATACGTTGCAGATGTGGAAATGTAAAGAAATCACGGCGCAACACCGACGTTCTGTGTCGTATACATTGAACTATCTATGGAACACACTGAAACATCACTAACTACGTCATTAAGTACGATACACGGCGAGTTCCGAGCGACTGGATACTCAGTCAGGCGGAAATGTGAAGAAATCACGGCGCAACACCGACGTTCTGTGTCGTATACATTGAACTATCTATGGAACACACTGAAACATCACTAACTACGTCATTAAGTACGATACACGGCGAGTTCCGAGCGACTGGATACTAAGTCAGGCGGAAATGTGAAGAAATCACGGCGCAACACCGACGTTCTGTGTCGTATACATTGAACTATCTATGGAACACACTGAAACATCACTAACTACGTCATTAAGTACGATACACGGCGAGTTCCGAGCGACTGGACACTAAGTCAGGCAGAAATGTGAAGAAATCACGGCGCAACACCGACGTTCTGTGTCGTATACATTGAACTATCTATGGAACACACTGAAACATCACTAACTACGTCATTAAGTACGAGACACAGTGAGTTCCGAGCGACTGGATACTAAGTCAGGCGGAAATGTGAAGAAATCACGGCGCAACACCGACGTTCTGTGTCGTATACGTTGAATTATCTATGGAACACACTGAAACATCACTAACTACGTCATTAAGTACGATACACGGCGAGTTCCGAGCGACTGGATACTTAGTCAGGCGGAAATGTGAAGAAATCACGGCGCAACACCGACGTTCTGTGTCGTATACATTGAACTATCTATGGAACACACTGAAACATCACTAACTACGTCATTAAGTACGATACACGGCGAGTTCCGAGCGACTGGATACTAAGTCAGGCGGAAATGTGAAGAAATCACGGCGCAACACCGACGTTCTGTGTCGTATACGTTGAATTATCTATGGAACACACTGAAACATCACTAACTACGTCATTAAGTACGATACACGGCGAGTTCCGAGCGACTGGATACTAAGTCAGGCAGAAATGTGAAGAAATCACGGCGCAACACCGACGTTCTGTGTCGTATACATTGAACTATCTATGGAACACACTGAAACATCACTAACTACGGCATTAAGTACGAGACACGGTGAGTTCCGAGCGAGCGACTGGATACTTAGTCAGGCGGAAATGTGAAGAAATCACGGCGCAACACCGACGTTCTGTGTCGTATACGTTGAATTATCTATGGAACACACTGAAACATCACTAACTACGTCATTAAGTACGATACACGGCGAGTTCCGAGCGACTGGATACTAAGTCAGACGGAAATGTGAAGAAATTACGGCGCGCAACACCGACGTTCTGTGTCGTATACGTTGAATTATCTATGGAACACACTGAAACATCACTAACTACGTCATTAAGTACGATACACGGCGAGTTCCGAGCGACTGGATACTAAGTCAGGCAGAAATGTGAAGAAATCACGGCGCAACACCGACGTTCTGTATCGTATACATTGAACTATCTATGGAACACACTGAAACATCACTAACTACGTCATTAAGTACGATACACGGCGAGTTCCGAGCGACTGGATACTCAGTCAGGCGGAAATGTGAAGAAATCACGGCGCAACACCGACGTTCTGTGTCGTATACATTGAACTATCTATGGAACACACTGAAACATCACTAACTACGTCATTAAGTACGATACACGGCGAGTTCCGAGCGACTGGATACTAAGTCAGGCGGAAATGTGAAGAAATCACGGCGCAACACCGACGTTCTGTGTCGTATACATTGAACTATCTATGGAACACACTGAAACATCACTAACTACGTCATTAAGTACGATACACGGCGAGTTCCGAGCGACTGGACACTAAGTCAGGCAGAAATGTGAAGAAATCACGGCGCAACACCGACGTTCTGTGTCGTATACATTGAACTATCTATGGAACACACTGAAACATCACTAACTACGTCATTAAGTACGAGACACAGTGAGTTCCGAGCGACTGGATACTAAGTCAGGCGGAAATGTGAAGAAATCACGGCGCAACACCGACGTTCTGTGTCGTATACGTTGAATTATCTATGGAAACACACTGAAACATCACTAACTACGTCATTAAGTACGATACACGGCGAGTTCCGAGCGACTGGATACTTAGTCAGGCGGAAATGTGAAGAAATCACGGCGCAACACCGACGTTCTGTGTCGTATACATTGAACTATCTATGGAACACACTGAAACATCACTAACTACGGCATTAAGTACGATACACGGCGAGTTCCGAGCGACTGGATACTAAGTCAGGCGGAAATGTGAAGAAATCACGGCGCAACACCGACGTTCTGTGTCGTATACATTGAACTATCTATGGAACACACTGAAACATCACTAACTACGCCATTAAGTACGATACACGGCGAGTTCCGAGCGACTGGATACTAAGTCAGGCGGAAATGTGAAGAAATTACGGCGCAACACCGACGTTCTGTGTCGTATACGTTGAATTATCTATGGAACACACTGAAACATCACTAACTACGTCATTAAGTACGATACACGGCGAGTTCCGAGCGACTGGATACTAAGTCAGGCAGAAATGTGAAGAAATCACGGCGCAACACCGACGTTCTGTGTCGTATACATTGAACTATCTATGGAACACACTGAAACATCACTAACTACGGCATTAAGTACGAGACACGGTGAGTTCCGAGCGACTGGATACTTAGTCAGGCGGAAATGTGAAGAAATCACGGGGCAACACCGACGTTCTGTGTCGTATACGTTGAATTATCTATGGAACACACTGAAACATCACTAACTACGTCATTAAGTACGATACACGGCGAGTTCCGAGCGACTGGATACTCAGTCAGGCGGAAATGTGAAGAAATCACGGGGCAACACCGACGTTCTGTGTCGTATACGTTGAATTATCTATGGAACACACTGAAACATCACTAACTACGTCATTAAGTACGATACACGGCGAGTTCCGAGCGACTGGATACTAAGTCAGGCAGAAATGTGAAGAAATCACGGGCGCAACACCGACGTTCTGTATCGTATACATTGAACTATCTATGGAACACACTGAAACATCACTAACTACGTCATTAAGTACGATACACGGCGAGTTCCGAGCGACTGGATACTAAGTCAGGCGGAAATGTGAAGAAATCACGGCGCAACACCGACGTTCTGTGTCGTATACATTGAACTATCTATGGAACACACTGAAACATCACTAACTACGTCATTAAGTACGATACACGGCGAGTTCCGAGCGACTGGACACTAAGTCAGGCGGAAATGTGAAGAAATCACGGCGCAACACCGACGTTCTGTGTCGTATACATTAAACTATCTATGGAACACACTGAAACATCACTAACTACGTCATTAAGTACGATACACGGCGAGTTCCGAGCGACTGGATACTAAGTCAGGCGGAAATGTGAAGAAATCACGGCGCAACACCGACGTTCTGTGTCGTATACATTGAACTATCTATGGAACACACTGAAACATCACTAACTACGGCATTAAGTACGATACACGGCGAGTTCCGAGCGACTGGATACTAAGTCAGGCGGAAATGTGAAGAAATCACGGGGCAACACCGACGTTCTGTGTCGTATACGTTGAACTATCTATGGAACACACTGAAACATCACTAACTACGTCATTAAGTACGATACACGGCGAGTTCCGAGCGACTGGATACTCAGTCAGGCGGAAATGTGAAGAAATCACGGCGCAACACCGACGTTCTGCCATGTTGCCTCTAACGAGCCTCGTATCTCGCAGCGGCATTGAGCAACTGTGTTGGTAACATTGATTGGGTCTGTAAAAGCTGACGGCAAGTAATAATAGATGTCCTCGTAAGTGTGAAAACGTGAAGTTTTTTCTTGTTTGTCGAGGATATCCTTGACGAAATTTTGGAAATACAAATTAATTGAACACTTTTGGAGGAACTATGTTCTGGTTTATTTTAATCGACTGTTAGTTCTTCTTCAATAATCTTTTAGTCATAATTCAATTATAACCTGTTTTTATAATCTATAGGTATTGGTATTATATTCATAATTTACAAAGTTTTCTTAAACAGGAATCCATTTATCCGTGAACGAGAATCTTGAAGCTGCTTAAAAATTTTGGTGGTATTCAATGAAGTTATCACAATAACATTTGTATGTTCGGCTTTAAATCTTGGTCATTTAATTATTGGATATTTTCACACAAACTTACATTTACGAGATACATAAATGAGATTAACAATTGACCACTGGTCTGCAAAGTGTTGGTAACATTGATTGGGTCTGTAAAAGCGGACGGCAAGTAATAATAGATGTCCTCGTAAGTGTGAAAACGTGAAGTTTTTTCTTGTTTGTCGAGGATATCCTTGACGAAATTTTGGAAATACAAATTAATTGAACACTTTTGGAGGAACTATGTTCTGGTTTATTTTAATCGACTGTTAGTTCTTCTTCAATAATCTTTTAGTCATAATTCAATTATAACCTGTTTTTATAATCTATAGGTATTGGTATTATATTCATAATTTACAAAGTTTTCTTAAACAGGAATCCATTTGTCCGTGAACGAGAATCTTGAAGCTGCTTAAAAATTTTGGTGGTATTCAATGAAGTTATCACAATAACATTTTTATGTTCGGCTTTAAATCTTGGTCATTTAATTATTGGATATTTTCACACAAACTTACATTTACGAGATACATAAATGAGATTAACAATTGACCACTGGTCTGCAAAATCTAAAAAATGGGTGCTCATTGTCCACTTGCAATGTTCATTGTACTCGAATTACATGAAGTTGTCATAAGTGACGATATCGAACGCGATTAAAATAAATATTAACTTATAAAATAATTTTAATACTAATCCTTTAGACGTGCAATGCCCGGTGATTAAAAACTAAATAATTAAGTCTTCCGCCTTTTGTTCTACAAGTCTGGCCTAAGATTCTCAGACGTTGTTAACCATCTTCGTGTCATCGAAGAATTATAAGATATAAGAATTTATTCCTCCTTATGTCCTCCACATTTTTTCTTCTTCTAAATACAGCTATAAATGGGTAAGTTTCGACGTAAATGGATGTTTCAAGTGTCTAGTTTCGTAGTAATTTTCAGTCCATAGTTGAATTTTTTAACATTTATTTTAAAGAAACGTCTTTATAAGGAAACTAAGCCGAAAGCCAGAAAATCATATTTTAGAACTATCTGCTCGTACATTTGACCAGTCAGTTAGGATTTTCATCTCAATGCATAAGGGTTCTCTGTGACAAACGTTGCACATTTATAATGTGGACAAGATAAACTGCTGGGCCAGTAGGCATGAGAGAGCCTGGGTAGTCCGGACACAGCGTGAGAGTTACAATAGTAACAATGGTCACTCAATAGTAGTTACATTTTGTTCGTGTAACTATCATCCACTATCCTGATATACTTTTGGCATGTAATATACTCCAATGTGTTACTTCAATCCTAAATCAATTGCTTTTAATAATTTGCAATTTTTTTGTTTTATTATAATTTCAAAATTAAATAATTAGTTTCACTGTTACAAATTTTTATACACAAAGTGGATTTTTCAAAAGTAATAAATTTTAAGTGTACCGCTCAACGATGTCAACACCTTGGTAATGTCTCTCAAATAATTACTAGTATAAATTATTATTTAAATTATCTGTTAGCTTTAATGTCAGTAAATGTTGAAGTCATTATAGAGATACAGTATATTTATAGAAATATAAAAACCGTATTGAGTGATCCTTAAGGTGTAGTTTACTCAGTTGTATTGCATCCGCTCCTGGGACGAGGAAGTTATGTTTCTTCTTAAAGTTCCACTAACAAGTTCAGAGTATTTGCTATTGTCTGCGATACTTCGTTGTGCTCTTCCCTTGTATATAGACTTAAGTAGTTGGACATGTTAGCGTGTACTCCTGGCGTTGACGTGTAGGTTGGGGAAATCACCTTTTGTTGTCAGTAAGCTATTATACATTTCCTTTTACATTTGGAGCCTAAAATTTCGAATTATGTTTTACCAAGTTGTTACGTTCTGTTGCAGATGAAACACTAGTTGAAAGCAAATTTGATATTAGTAATAACATATTAATATAACATTTGTAGAACCAATTTTGTAAGAACTGCAGCCTCGTGGCAGGGCGTCAAAGTATTAATTTGACCGAATGACCACTACGTGACTCTAATCCTAATGGGAAGGGCATGTTTAGTAATGTCTAAATCGATCTCGGACAATCAGTCCAATATCCACAGTACCACGATTGACTCAGATTCAATCACTGCGTGGATGTAATTAGTTTCTTAGCATTTCTGTGTATGCATAACAATAGAGTCATTATGAAAGTTTTGAGATATATGAAGAGTTTTCGTGCTGGATTTAAGTAAAATGTTAGGCGTGCTCAAAGAAATCCCCTCCAGCGTCAATGCACTTTTGAAATCGGATTTCTACAAGTTGAAAGTACTCAGCCATCCATTTTTTACATGTAGTAAAAATATTTATGAATCTAGTAATCGATTTATAATTCCGAATAAAAGTGACGACTGCGCAAATGATAATTCAGATTGAAAATTATCAGAAGTATGGCGTAGTGGGATCGAGTGAAAAGGAGGGTAGAGCGGGTGCTCCATTGTTTTGATACCATTTTTGGCCAAAACCCTTATTGGTCAAGTCATAATGGACATCTGCTAATCATTGTTCAGTGTCTTCTTTCTATTACTACCAGTATTTTGAAAGAATCTCAGTTGGTTTGTTTTAGCTTGTGGATTGGTAGTGTATACCGACGAAAGTCGGTTGACATTTTTTTGCGTCTTTTCAGTGCATTTTTATTGTTACTCCACCAGATGAATAAAAATGACGATAATTTATTATGAAGAACTTCACTAATTTCGCAGCAATATCTTCTATAATACTAATATCTAGGAAGTTCCAGGAAATATCTAGGAAATATGCGCTGTAAGTTGCCTCGCAATAAGGATTGCTAAGTTCTTATGGCACTCTAGGTTATGTGTTAGAGAGCGATTCTTAGCCTTAACTTCGTCTGGTAAAATAAAACATTCTTTCACTTAGCTAAGGTTAAAAGTTTGAATAATACTAATACTTTGAAACTAATACTTAGTTTTAGAATTATACCTAGTTGAAGAACGAGAAAGTAAAATGCTTTCTGTGACATAATGAGGTTTCAGAGGACGCTACGTTATTATATGAATGTGAGGTTGATAAATTAATTCACCTCATTTTCCCTATAAGTAACATGATACTTTATGTTACTGTATTGCATAAAGATAACGCTCCCCACCCCCTCCCACCCGGTGATTCAGGGACCATTAGTATCTTGTATTCCAGTCCCCCCAGTCCGGGGGCGGCCCGTTTCTTATCAGTTATGGCCGAACATTACCATGTTACTCGAGTAGTACAGCGCATTTCGCCGCGATAAAGAGTTCTTGTTCGATATATGATCCTGTATCCAGTACAACACCATCAGCTATCTGCAGACATTCGTACATTAAGAGGCATGTAACTATTCTGGATCTTTCTTGTTCCTTCAGTTTAGAAATTGGCTCATCGTAGTAAATTTTTCTTACTGTTTAAATGATCTCTTCGGGTTTTACAAGCTTGCCGTTTACGATTTTTAGTTAGTATTGTACAGTTATACCGTGGCTACTCTTTTTGATCTAACCAAGGCTTTTGACTGCGTTCCTAGGCACCTACTGCTCTCTAAATTGTCTCACTATGGTATAATTGGTACTGAATTGGCATTATTTGAGTCATACCTAACGGGACGTGAACAAAGGGTAAGTGTTGGAGGTTCTCTCTCTACTTCGCGTTGTGTTGAGTATGGGGTACCACAGGGATCGGTCCTGGGTCCCTTGCTGTTCTTAGCTGTAATGAATGATCTCCCTCACAATGTTCAAGCTAACGTGATAATGTTTGCAGATGATACCACTTTTTTTAGTTCTAACTCTAATATAAATAGCTTAGCCACTTTTATGGATGAAAATGTTGTGTATGCTAAAAACTGGTCTAATGCCAATCAACTTGTTTTAAATGATCTCAAAACACAAAATATTTGCTTTACACTGAAAAACATGAGTTCCCCCAGTATTTTCTCTGATAGTGTTAAGCTATTGGGCATCTATCTAGATAATAAGCTATCATGGGTAGATCATATTAACTATGTATGTGGAAGGCTTAGTAGAGTGGTTTTTTTGTTGAGGCAACTAAAGAAAAATGTTCCTAAGCAATATCTAAGGAGTGCTTATTTTGCCTTTTTCAACAGTATTTTACTGTATGGGCTCCAACTTTGGGGTAATGGTTCAGAAATACATAGAGTTCTGTTAATCCAAAAGAAAGCTGTACGAGTGCTCACTGACTCAGACCAAAGAACTAGTTGTAAGCCGTTATTCATTAGAGAGTCTATACCCACTGTTGTTTGTTTATACATTTATTTACTTGTTGTCAATGTGAAATCTAATCTAGGTGATTATGTTATAAGAGGTAGTCTTCATTCCTACAATATTAGAAATAGTTATAAAATAAATAAAGATTTTGCTAGACTTAGTAAAACACAGTCAAATGCCAATGCAATGTCAATTACACTTTTTA
Source organism: Homalodisca vitripennis (assembly GCF_021130785.1). Lineage (NCBI taxonomy): Eukaryota > Metazoa > Arthropoda > Insecta > Hemiptera > Cicadellidae > Homalodisca > Homalodisca vitripennis. The sequence continues at coordinate 185,874,031 of NC_060210.1, forward strand.
ATAAATTAGGCCATAAAGCCCATACAGTTGATATAAAGAGTTTCAAGAGAAAGCTGATGGACTGGTTAGTAAACCACCCTTTTTATTCTTTAAATGAGTTCATGGACTGTGATATTGCTGACTCTATATTTTGACTTGTTATTGTTGTTTCTTTTATTGTTATTGTTCTGACTTGCTGTTAATCACATGGCTGTTATTATTTTTGAATTTATTTTGTCTTTTTTTGTTACTGTTTATATTCATTTTAGAATTGTTAAGTTTTGCTTTTTGACGCACCTTGCTGGTTTGATGACGTAAGCTCTTGCTTCATTGTTGTGTGACAAGGCTGTTGCTATATATTTGTTATTTTTGCTATTTTTAACTTGTTTTTATTGTTGTTGTTGTTAAAATATTTTTAAACTGTTAAGTTTGTCAATTTCCAGTGCCTGGGCAAACCGTATTTTTTTTTAGTTTTAAGTAAATTAAACACCTGACGATGTCTATTGCTACTATGGCTGAATGGCAAATAAATATTCTTATTCTTATTCTTCTTATGTTAAAGGTAAGGTGTGAGTAATGTTTGTTTAGAGGCAAGTTAAAATTACAGTGTACCTACTACACTCGTATTGGCTTGTGTATTGTAAAATGGATTTAATTTCAGAGATCATACGGCTAGGAAATGGATGAGGAAGAGGTGTAAAATTGTAAATGGAAACTTTGAAACAGAGAAAACTGAACTCACATGAAAACATATGATTATATTTTTTGATTGTGTTAAAGTAATAACAATTAGTATTAAATTAAGTTAATTAAAGTAGTGAATTTAGAATATATAAGGAGAAATCCCTAGTAAATTAGATTTTAGCCTTTTCTGAGGTTACAAAGTAAACTCATATCCTACTGCCATGAATTGACACTGACCTGGCGATTATTTATTACTCTACTTTGCTAACCTTACAGTCTTGGCTCTGACACCTCCCTAATGTTCCCGGTTAACGTTAAATATAAGTACTTCCTTACTGGATATTTCCATCTGTATTTTCGATTTAGTGCGCGGTTTTTCATAGCGGCTATACTGCCAACTAGTATTACAAAAACAAGGTAACAGCAGCAAACAAGATGAAAAACGAATAATCAGTCAACGATTCCGTGAACTGAAGCTAACGTCAACTGCAAGAAACAGACCACATAATAATTAACATTAAGCCGAGACGACCATTATTATTAAATCAAAGATAAGCTTCTTAACCAGAAGGATAAGCACGTGAAAACAGATCTCGGCGTGTTGGGCCTTGCGCGTACAGACCGAACCATTCAGCTTGGTGGTGAAAATGACACGTGACTGCACCTCACGTGATAGCCCAACCCTCCGCTGCTAGACTGAGTATAGCCCTCTCCAAAATCCATGCACCACTGACAATACAAGTCGCCCCCGTCCGTGACCGTGATTCGAGTGGACTGGAGATGATAGGTAACTTATGCGCATGCGCTGACCGCGCTTCATGCTAGTTGGTTCGGTCTGTACACCACTGGGACATAATTACAATCTTTCTTGTGCAGAAAATCCGATTTACCGTGCCGACGCACTTTTGCAGATCGCTACCGTCAATGTATGGTTTAAAATGTAATAAAATTGTAACAAGACTGTTAAACCGGCGTCAATCTGGAAACTGGTATTATAATTCAGTGTTAAAAGAATTTTCTCGAGCGACACTAAAGTTGTTTTAAAACAATAAGAAACAAATGTACGGTATAAGATTAATTTTCAGTTTTTACTTAAAGTAAATGTCTAATGCTCAAAGTTGTTCACTCAGAGCCATGTGGTATTATTTGTTCTATTTAAAAGAACAGTTAACATTTTTTTAGTTTAATGATTATATTAATGTATGTTGCTTGCTAGTTCTTTTCTGCCTCACCTCGTTAAATCTAAACCACGGCCATGATTCAGTACGAAAATTATATTGACAATCATTTGAAAACATGTTTGGAATATGTACCTTAAATTAAATTGGTATTCTTTACACTCATTTAGTTATTTTGTGAAATGTGTATACTGCAGTGAGACATTCTTTCTACCTCTGAAATATTTACCAATGATCCGGACACAGATTAGTTATTGGATTTTTAATTGGTTCCGGTTATGGGCCGGAGCGAGCTAAGCGTTTGTTCATCGAGTCATTCGAAAAGGACTCGGAACGTTGTAAGGAGTAATCGATTCAATACAAACTAGGGTTCACGCCTGTCCGCTTCTCAGGCCAACCTTGGTTCAGTGTGTTGTTGCTTGCCTTCGACTTTGCAAAATACGTTACAGATGCCTGCCGTTAAAGGTCGGTAAACAATGTTTCTTCTGCAACGTCATAAACAACACATACAAGGCGATTATACAGGGTGTAAATTAAGTCCTGATACGCCTGGATTAATTCTTATTCTTTGGAATTAATTAATTCCAAACGAATTGAGATATCGATGTACAATCTTCACCATACCTATTAAAATACTATTTTGGACTCTTCGAAGGATATAAATATCCCCCCCTCTTCCCCAAAGGCGGGTAGTAGGGGGTTACTTTAAATTTTCAAATTACAACCCCTATCCCTGACGTGTCACTCTAAAGGTCTATTCAATATTTACATAATGACACTATGTATTTTAATTCATTTGCGACTAAATTACAAGAATACAAAGTTAAGTTGCTTAGTTATTCGGTCAGCCATGTCATTTGAAAGGTAAATCCAAAAGAAACACAATGGTATGAACAAAACATCTCAACGACAATCGTAGCAATAGTTATGGGCAAACAACCCCCTACATTTAAGGGTGTAAATTAAGCCCTGATACGCCTGGATATATTCCAAACAATTTGAGATGCCAATGTACAATCTTCGCCATACTTATTAAATTACTATTTTTGAGTTTTTGGAGGGTAAACAAGTTACCCCCCTTTGAAAAGGGTGGTGGACGGGGGTCACTTTAATTTTTCAAATAGCAACCTCTATCTTGTGACGTGTCATTCTAAAGGTCTATTCAATAGGAATACAATGACACTAGGTATCAATTGAATTTCTTTGCGACTAAACGACAGAAATGTAAAGTTGGGTTACTGAGTTACTCGGTCAGCAATATCCTTATAACACAACTGTTCTTAAGGAAATCGCTATATGCAAAAAATATTGTTTTCTATATGCCATTGTGGTGTACAGGATGTCAAACTGGTAAAGTCCAACTACAGTAGGGGGTACCCAGCTTCCTACTGTAAGTGTTAACCACATCAGTTACATTAAACGGTTAATTAATTATCAATCCGACTGGCGTAAACCGCAGGGGATTGGCGGAAGCAGCAGGACCGGTTTTTTTTAACTCAAGACGTATTATGACTCAGTAGTCGAGTTATAATGTATGGTCGACATTTGTCTAATTAAATAATATGTATTTATTTCCGCAAGTATCACATTTAATTACATGTATTCAAAGGTTACTTACAAGTCGCTAGTTTGTCTGTAAACACGGTGAGAAGTTTGTCGCCTTATTCAGGCATGTACAGTGTGTGCAGTCATTGCAGCATATGTGGGTTGACGTCAATAACAGTTGTATAACATATTGTAATGTTCTAGCCACCATTACCTTACTCAGCTGTCGAGCGTCTAGGGCATTGCAGCTTAGTATAGATATGACGTCATGGTCACTAGACACGTATGTTTAACTGATCAACACTTACTGGAAACTTCATTGTGAAAAATGTGGGGAAAATGAGTTTAGCAAATAAAAACGAAGTTTAACGTTTTCTAGGAACGAAAGTTATACCTGTAAAGTTGTATATGTCCATAATCTTACCCACTAAGCTAATTTCTCTAAAACTTGTAATAACGTGTAATCTACGATTATCTCCAAGTCACAAGGTAATTAATTCTTGCCGTATTTTATTTCATGTTTCAATTTTCTTATAAAAATCTGTTATAATTGAGGATTGCCTATAGTTTTTGCCGTAACAGTTCATTTCAATGCTTTCTGAAATACCCAAAATACATTTTCCTAAAATAAGTTATTCAAAGTAACAAACAATTTTAGTTTGGTTTGGAATTGCGATTACGAATTGATTGCTTACGGATTACCTAATTGCACAATAGTGCGTTTTATGAACGGTATCGTAAAAATTGTTTTTGAATTCGATTAGTTTTTAAAACATTTTAGCTCAATAAATTGTAATATTTCTTCCAAAATGTAATGTTTTCCATCGTAAAGTTTCTCCAAAAAGGTTTTAAATTTTGAAATAATTTTCATAATTTGTAGTTCCGACTGTGTAAATGAAATTGCGTAAAACATTTCCTCCTTATTATAAACTGGGATATTGCTATGTGGTAATATTAAATTAGAATGACGTTTAAATCATTGTTTTGACATAATAGTACCTCTAGAATTTCCAAAGCTAATTTATAAAGGGGAAATGACTGTAACATTGTGTTAATTAACTTTCATATACATATCAACATTTGGTAGGGACGAGTAATTATATAGAGATACCTCTCACCGCGTTTTACAGCAGAATAAACCGCGTGTTACAGCAGGATCGACCGCGTGTTACAGCTCGGATCGTGTGACAGTTGGAAAACACGAATGTCAACGGCAGACGTGTAGTCAACATCGGGATTCCGTCAACAGCCATTTGATATTTAACCTCTCTCAGAGATATGAGTTGGATGAGCTAAAATTGTATTTGTATGGTCGTTAAATAGGTGATGTAATCTAATAAAGCGTTTAATTACTTGCTACTAGTTTTAACTAACGAGTTTGATAAAAGATTAAATTAGCTTATGAAATTACGTTTATGAAATTCTTATCCTATCGTTCTTATTGTAGCAAGTTTAAAAAAATGTGTAAATCAATTAAAACCAATCTTAAGTGTTCTTTGTTTAAAGTTTGTTACTGAAGATGGAAGGTTTGAAGGGATAATGAGATTTCGGACATTTGCCATCGCTATGTGTTACAAAATGTATAATACAACGTGTCGAGGTTTGAAATCTATCCTCTTCGTCAGGCGATAAGACAATTAGTATTTAGAAACCTGTCTTGAACATTGTCCTGTCTGGAGTCCAAGCAATTTTCAGGTATGGGGGTTTTTAAGTGGCGGTCCATTGCCACACTTGTAACTTCTAAGTACATGTATATATACTAATTGCCTTCTCACCTGACGAAGAGGATATATTTCAAACCTCGAAACGTTGTCTTTTACATTTTATAACGTAGCCTATAAGCGTTCCAAGTGCTTCTAACAACAGATAATTGCAGCCTTCGAACGATTGCTTTCAGAAGTTTGTGTTAAAGTAATCAGTTATCTCCCTGAATGAATACAAAATCAAAATCTGAAGCTTTTCAAACCAAAAAGGTTTTCCAATACCGCTGGGATATTACTAATTAAAACCCACCCCATACTCTAGCGTTAAGAGTGTGAATTGTGGTTAACAAAATGTATACCTTTAATGTGTTTAAATGTAGGTGTGTATGTGGTTAGACTATGTTAATTAGAATGTTATAATAATGATGCTTGCAACACAACTGTAATGGTATTATTATTTTCATTAAAGTTATTATTAATATTTTACCATTAAATTCGTACTTAATACATTTTAGGCTTACACCGATTACGGCAATCATCTGTCTACAGATTTTCAGCATCGCACCACATAACAAAATTGCCAACAATATTAAAAGGATGCCAAGCTATGGAGATCAATATTCAGTCTACTAGTAAAACCGACATTCTCGAGATTTAACAATTTTTTTAAACAATATATTGACTCTGCGTGAACCTAGCAATAGATGGACCGGAAATTTGTTTACAATATTGTATATTTCAGATTGTTTATCTCAGTAATCAAATGCATTTTATATTTTATGATGTCATTAACAAATGTATTTTTTTCAGGTAAGTGCAGGAATGATGTAGAAGGTGTACAAACTCTGTAAGTAAGATCTCGACAGTTTTTTTATTAAGTAAATAATTAATTTCTCTGCGAACAACTCCCAACAGATTGCTTTATCAATCTGTTGTTAGACCATGGGTTAGAATAATAACTAGTTTTTGTTTAAACACGTAAGGTTGTGCAGTTTTAAATAAGTAATAATAATTCAGTGTGTTTCGTAATATAATTTAGTTCTTGCACCCCTTAAGTGGTGCTATAGATTTTCTTTTGGTTAAATATTTTTAATTTTTGATTAAAGACAATTTGGAGTTACAACCATCCAACATACATTTTTTAAGACAAGGGAACTAAAAACGTTATTTATAATTCCAAGAGGAATTGAAGACTTATAGTAGTATTTAGGATATCTTTTAATAAGGCCCAAAGAAAATTCCTTTAAAATAATATTATTTCTACGGTATAAATTGTGTTAAATTTCCTTTACGTTTATCTTATGCACTTGTTATAAACCACTGTTTATTCAAGGTGTGGGTCTTGTTAAAAAATCACAAAAGGATAGTTTTCGGTAGGAAGAACCTACATTTACTTAATTGTTCATGAATAAAAATGAATCTGTTAAGTGGTTCTAACAATGGTCATCAGAACATACGCGTATAATGCGAAGAACCTTCGAAACAAAAGAGAAGGCAAAAATTCAACAATCATAATAAACCACAAACGTGGATGATAATTATTTTTTTTGTAATGTACAAAAACGCCCGTTTTCAATACATTAAGGTTTCTGAATTAGTTTTCGTCCCCACTTGATGTGTAGAACCGCCTGTTTTCCACAGTTTTTTTTAAAATAATCTGTATTTAAAAACTTAGTTTATCAATTGAAGTAAGACACTTTTTTAAACATTCCATGTGCTTCGATAGTTAATCGTGTCTCCAAATTCACTATTACGCATCAAAAACAAAAACTCATTCACCTTAACAAAACACTTCCAGTTGGTCTTATCATTAGGACCCTCTCTCTAGTTATACAGACTAATGATGATATGTTTGATTAAAATAACATTTATTTGTTTTCAAATCGTTTGAATTAAATAATGCCATTCTTGTATACAATAATGGTCGATGGAACCAACATAGATGTTTACGTGTTTGTTATAAATTGGGCCCTGCAAATTTATACGGTATATGTCGATACAATGGATCATCAAAGGACCTATTAGAACATAACAAATCCTCAAATATGGAACTTCGTCATACGTGTTACTTTGTCACGTGATATATTGTTATTTGATTCTTAGGGTTCCAAATGAAAATAATGTAAACATTTTAGAAAAATGTTACGAAAAAACCTCGGATTTTAACCTGTGTCCCAAAATTAATTAGTTGTTCATCGGACTACGAAGCCTATGTTCCCAGTTAAGAACTTCTAGCCCCTTGCCACCAGTAGCTATCGCACGGATACGGACAGACAGACAGACAGACAGACATGATTTTTGGAAGAACCCGTCGGGTTTTTAATAGTACTAGAATCCAAAATGACATACCCTTGACCTTCTTTGTATCTTTTTATAGTAGGAGTAAATATAGTATTTATATCAAGTGTAGCTTTGCTAGCAACCATTCAAAGTATCCTTATTCTTAATTTAGTCTGGCCTTGGTTGCGTCTTAGAATAAAAACAATATAAAAATTATTTAAAGACGGTTCTCAAGGCAGAGGTCTATGGTAGTATAACTTTGTAATCTTTGTATTGTTAGCGACGGTCGATTGTTTGAGACATAATGAAACCTTTTCGCAACAAAGAGATAAATGGTAATTTAATTCTAATTGTAGTGAACGTAAGACGTCAAGAAATTGTGTCTGAAGTAAAAGTCTCAATTGCAATTAGTCAGTCTCTATTGCACGCACTCGTCTCTAAAACGTCGCATCCTAGTTTTTCTTTGCATTTAAAAGTATTATTAGTATTTTTAGGACAGTGATGCTTTACATATTAATAAAATTTGGATTTCTTTAAATTTTATTGTGTTTTGTATCTAAAATTTACGTGAAAGCATTCTTTTACTTCCCCTCCATTTGCAACGGATAATTTCAAATATGAATAGTAGAATGGTTCCTTTACCGATTACTTTAGGAATGATTTATTTAGTAGGAAAATATCGTATGTATAAAGAAATCATTACCGGTGTTTATGTTTTTTTTTTTTTTTTTTTTTTTTTTTTTTTTTTTTTTTTTTTTTTTTTTGTATTAGCGTAATTATTTTGTTTGGTTGGTGGATTTAGGTCAATAATTTATTGTCAAATCAACGTTCGTGAATCGTTTAGCCCATAGTAAACCCACTGTAAAGGACATCATTTACTTGAGTTAATGTGTGAATTGTTAATGATGGTGTTTACCAAACGTCCAGCATTCTCTAAATATTGTTGTTGGTTCTCTCTCAGAAACGCAAATAGCTTTTCAGTGGATGTTCAACCGTCCGAGGAAAGCGCCAATAGCAATGCTTTTCCAAGGGCGAGAGCCGTAAATCTCTCTGCATGGACATTCGGTACACATTGTATCTTTATTGCATGTTCTTTACTCTGAGTGGAGCAATGTGTTCACATTTTAACTTTTACAACCGTAAAATTTTGTTTCATGTTTATTTATATTGTTTTAATCGTGTTCTATCACCGCCAAAGATTTTGTTAAATGTTTTTTAAATTTTTATTTTAGGGGTTTATTTGTATTTTGACCATCGTGTCGTTATTGGCAAATAAGTTTCCATTGAACTGGTCATAGTAATTTTAATGAAATAAAAGTGACTATAGTATTTAACGGGGAAATGGTCTTGCCTACTATCTTCAGAAATATAAATTTAGTGGAAATCATACAACGCTATTAACCGTTACATAGTCGACTAGCGAACTCTAGCGGCAACAGGTCAGAGTCACCGGTAAAGTACAAACAGACACTAGCGAGACCTAGTTGTATCGGGACGAACTAAGGCTGTACCAGGACTGTGAGTCAAACTGCACCCCGTAGCATGTCTTCTCTATGCACTGATTATGAAGTCTAGGTCACTGGGATTTTTTGGGAAGCAAGCGCGGAAATACACGCTAAAATTTGCGGAGTGGTATAGAGCAGTAGTGGTGTATTCTGATCAGTACGTATTAAAACCTAAAAAAATGAATGAAAACGTATACAAGTGGTTCTAGTAATTGGGAACTATTTTTTCCATAATATTTTTAGAACAGTCAAAGTGAACAGTGAATTTATATAACCCCACGAATGATTGAGGTTATGGGTCGATTAGCCGCTTGCGTGCCCCGACTGTGTAATGCAGGGGTGTGTTATTTACCCGCATTGTCCTACTGACGGAGTTATAAATATTCAGGCCATTTGCACATAAAGTGTAATACTCACCTTTTATAGTGCGGAGCATCAGGACAGCACGCGAGTAATGAGTATATTTAACATGAATCAATTGTGACCTTTGTGTTCGAACTTGTTGCTCGATGCTTTGTGCTGAAATTGAATATTCATTACTCCACTTTTTCTTCGGACATATATTGTGCGAAAACAAGCAGTGACTCTTCCATCAAATCTTATCGGTTAAAGTTATCTAGCTGTACGGAATTATCTTTGAACAGACTGCTAAATTTGTAAAAATTATGCTTAAACCTTTTGGAAGAAGGTTATGGAGTAACGACAAGATTTTAAAATTTGAATCCTGTTTATCGTTCACTGGTATTTGTTTCATATGGCAGTTTTACGGTGTAGTTTCATTAGGTTTTTGTTGATATTATTATTCATAACTAAAAAATATACACGGTGAGTATAAAAAATACATTTATCAGTTGGTACGTAATATTCAAATCGAGACATTCGACAAACGATGTGATGTGATGAGGGAATACATCAATGCAAACGCGATTGATGCTATACAAAAATATATATTCAGTACATCCGACTGTTAAAATGAGTCGGTTGGTTGTCATTTGTGTTAATAATTAAAACAATACATAGTAACATCCCTTCCTTTAGTACTACAAGCGCTACAAGTCGTGTCAACAATTATTTGGCATATAAACTTTAAGAAAAAGAGTTGGTTTACACTGTTTAATCTAGTGCTTTATGAAATTAGAAGCACGCGAGAAGATTGATGAATTGAACAGTCTGTTAAATATCTTTTTAAATATTTGACTAATGTGTATATATATATATATATATATATATATATATATATATATATATATATATATAAAATCTTATATGGTGAGAGACCTCAAGTAAACACTAAATTGGAGACAGAATTTACGAGGTAAAATTTAAAAGAACTGGGGGTTATTTGGATTTTATTTTGTAAATCTTTTTATCATGGTACGAACGTTTGGTATATAAATTGTATTTATAGTTAACTTAATTAATACATTTTTGTTTCAATAACGTATTTTACATAGTAAAATTAAGGAACAAATCTTGTGTCGGAAATGTTTGATGAGATCTTCCACAGGCGGTTTATTTGCAGAGGAACGAATCTGTTCACATAAGGAGAAGATTCTGTAGCGTCACAGTTTCCGATTCCATTTGTTCTCGTCGCGGCTCCGGTGAAAGTGTTTACGTATACGACCTGCCTCACCTTCGCACGCCAATTTGAACAATTTCGGCCTCGCTTCCTTCTCGTCACTTACTGGTGATGGAATTGGGCTGCGATTTGTGTATTTCGTTATAGAAGTCGTTACGGACCGTTGAACCCTACAGTGTGACAGTTGTACAACAAGTAGGTATATTACCAGTCAATTTGAAGAAGTCAAAGAACGTCTTATTTTACCAGGTGAAGTTAGGGCTAAGAAACCCTCTCTAACACAACCTGGAGACCAACGGCTTAGAGGTGATTTCCGAACCACCACCAATGGCCGGGCAGGTGGGCTGCTTGCAAGGGCAGGATCGCTCAGCAGTCACCCATCCAAGCAGCAGCCACGCTCGACGTTGCTTGATTCGGTTATCTTGCGATAACCGCTGTACCCGCTACACTGCGCCATTATTACAAATTCAGATAACGGATTACTTGCTTGGGCTCCTGCTGTATACTGAGTAGTCGTGACCGTCTTATCGTATGTGACGCACTTTTTTTGTCACGATGGGGAAAATGCTAATGAACCGTCAGAGTATTCCGCTGGTGAGTATATGGTGTGTATTCCACCAAGAATCCTCTCCCCCACTCCCAATCGGGACTGCTTTCAGGATTACTTCAACAGGGTGCCTACTTAAGCCAACAGAAGTCTCCTACAGTATCAGGCCATCGGTTGGTCAACAACGCGGCTGCATCATCTTTCTTCTAATTTATTTATTGTTATTTAGCACCCTCTGTGCATGCACAGAGAAATTAGTCCAAGTCTGTCTGTCAGATACCATTTTTCGAACAATGGAGTCCGGAAAAGACCGATGCGTCTCCAAGTATCACAAATAATAAGCTTGACGCCCTAATATGTCACCGACCACGCAGTCTTAAAGTAAAGGCTATACGTTCAATAAATGTTTCCGTCACCAGTCATCTGAACCGCTATTTTTGAGTTCAGATTACTTATGGATATTAAAAGCGATCCTTTTTTGTGTCTCCATCTTTGATCAAAAACCTAAATTGTTTGCTCTTGTCTATAACTTTAAAAAAGCAAACCTTATGTTATGCCTTAAATATTTTCATGACTCCTTTCTTGGAAACATACCTTTTGTTTATAACTAAACTTTGTTTAAGAAACACCGTACGTAATGCAGAGGTGTAAAATCTGAGGCAACATAAGTCTTGTTCTTCATGAACGGTAATGACCATCTACCCCTGCGAGTAATTTGTTACCATCTCTTAGAACATTTCTCTTCGAGAATGGATTTAGAAAGTTCTCATACTTTGAAGTCGGTTTTAAGTTTTTCATGTTTATATTAAATATAAAAAACTGAACTGTCTAAACTGTATTACTACAGGAAATTCAAAATTACGAATCTATTTTGCCTATCTTTAGATTTGATTTCGTCTTTTAACAATATTGGTCCGTGTTTCGGACGGATTTTGAAGGATACAATATTGCATCAAAATTCTATAACAACGGTGGAAAGAGAAACGAACGTATCTACCCAAGTCGGCCCAAAGTCTACCACCAAAGAGACTGTAACAAACAAACATTATAGTGGTTGAAATAACTGCTGTGTATCTACCGGTGTTAAAATGATTAAATAAATGTACCAAAAGAACTACAACATGGCTTTTATAACATAAGTAAGATATATCGGAATAACACTTTACAGTGTTACTTTTTAAAATTTAATGGTGCATTTCTAACAACCATACAAATAGTGTCTACTTTTCTTTTGAGAATTACATACTTTCTTAATTATTGTAGGTTTTGTGTTACAGGAAACTAATACAATTTGGCTCCTAATAAGAACGTCCCAATAAATTGTCAAAATTGAGGGACATGTACAAATTCAAAATTGAATATTGTACATGTCTCTGAAGATGTATCAAGAGTAAAAGAAAGGACACTGTGAGTCTGCCAGCCAGTGGTTGCGCAACAATAGATGTGTGGAGTTTCGTAAGACGTGAAGAGGTGAAGCGAGGTCTGTGTGTGACAGATCGCAAGGTGGTTACGTGCTTGTCATTATGCTGAATATTGTACATCTCTCTGAAGATGCATCAAGAGTAAAAGAAAGAACACTTTGTCTCCCAGCCAGTGGTTGCGCAACAATAGATGTGTGGAGTTTCGTAAGACGTGAAGAGGTGAAGCGAGGTCTGTGTGACAGATCGCAAGGCGGTTGCGTACATGTCATTGTGCTGAATATTGTACATCTCTCTGAAGATGTATCAAGAGTAAAAGAAAGAACACTTTGTGTCTCCCAGCCAGTGGTTGCGCAACAATAGATGTGTGGAGTTTCGTAAGACGTGAAGAGGTGAAGCGAGGTCTGTGTGTGACAGATCGCAAGGTGGTTACGTGCTTGTCATTATGCTGAATATTGTACATCTCTCTGAAGATGCATCAAGAGTAAAAGAAAGAACACTTTGTGTCTCCCAGCCAGTGGTTGCGCAACAATAGATGTGTGGAGTTTCGTAAGACGTGAAGAGGTGAAGCGAGGTCTGTGTGTGACAGATCGCAAGGTGGTTACGTGCTTGTCATTGTAGTTGAATGAATTCCTCTCAGTTGGTGAATTGATAAAATATGCTCCACACAATCGTTTAACGTTCCTATGACCGCACCGAACCGAAGTTTTGCTCAAAATTGTAATTAATGAATAACAACACTACATTAGTTGTGTTAATTAGGCTCGAATTCAGGTGTTCTGGGTTCGTGATTTTATACAATATTAATTTAAAATTCAAATTCCGCAACAAACTCAGAAGGCGTACTGACCAGACAGCATGTTTCTTCTGGCTAATTGTAATAGAAGTTTATGTTAAAGATTTCGCCGCAATTGGTGTTCTATTATTGTACTTGAAGGGGTGTACCTATAGGCCTCTAGATCCATATTTAGACCTAGAAAGAACAAAGAGAATATTTGGTTTAGCTTCCAGTCTTGAGTTAATATTGGAGCAATCGCTCTGTCCAATTCTCCGAATCGGAGGAACTTTTGTTCGACAAAAGTTATCGAGGGAACATTCAGCCAAATCATAGCTCTGCTTGTACCAGTTCCGCAGGATATAAATCATTCATACTAATGAGGACGAGGTGTGTTGAGGTACGGGGAATTATTCCAGGTAGTTCTGAGGTCCGACACTAGGGCTGCGCCACGTAACTTCATTCGTTATCGTACTACCTGAGCCTTTAAGTCCACAGGGGGCAGCCCAAGTGCTCATGAGCGCTCATAACTTCCGTATGACAATTTATAGCATTCTATGAGTTTTCTCTTTAACAATATAAACAAAGCTAATATACAGTATACCCGAAATACAGAAAGAGTAAGTTCAGTTTATATTCCACACTATTGTTATTATTAGCGCAATTGTTTCGAGAGAATTCCTTGGACTGAAGAAGTTAAACATTATTGAAAAAGTTATAGAGTAGTCTTCCTACAGAGTAATATTTAGACTAGAATAAACAAAGGGTATGTTCAGTTTTATTCCAAACTATTATTATTGTTGGCGCAATTGCTTCGAGAGAATTCTTTGAACTAGTGAAGTTAAACTTTCTTGACAAATGTTATCGAGTATTCTTCCTACAGACTAATATTTAGACTGCAATGAACAAAGGGAGTGTTTAGTTCAGCTTTTAGGCTAGTGTTATTATTGGCGCAATCGGTCCGACAGACTTCCCCGAAATACGCTCATATTCGTGCACTCCATCACGTTGCCATCGTCCTTCGCCAGCAATTATAAATAAAATACTCTCCTTTGTTTAAAGGTTATTTTTGACGATGGAAGGATTGTGAAGGAAACAGGATTTTTCCGGACATTTGCCATCGTTCAGTGAAACAAGAAAACAGTAACACTACGTTTCGAGATCTGCAATCTGATCTCTTCTTCAGGTAAAGAACTAACCTAATACATAATTACAAACTAGTTAAAAAAACAAATCTTACTAAAGCGTTGTGGCACGCCTAAGTCAGGAATCACAACCTACATGTTGTTGTCAACTTCACTAACACTAAAGACATGCACTTAATACAAAACTATACAAAACACTAATCATTAAAAGTAAACTACGGAATACAGGTCACAATGCGTCTTCACTCGTCTACTGACCACCTACGACTGTCGTAGGCATGTCTTTAGTGTTAGTGAAGTTGACAACAACATGTAGGTTGTGATTCCTGACTTAGGCGTGCCACAACGCTTTAGTAAGATTTGTTTTTTTAACTAGTTTGTAATTATGTATTAGGTTAGTTCTTTACCTAAAATACTCTCTCTCGTCATGGAAACATTGAATCTTTAACGGTGTAGATGTTGTGAGATAACTGTCTTAGTGCACCTTGGTCTCCGAAATAGCTGAATTAACTTGATATTAACATTAACATGTTGTTATTATTATTAGTATATTCGGCAGCGTTGTACTGGCCATTGTACTTGGCATTTAGATTAAGTTAAGTTTGTACTATTATAATTGTTATGTAACTCTTGTAATGCTTGTTTGAGAAAATAAATATATTATTATTATTATTAAAGTCTAGAACACACCATAATGTTATTTCAGCGTTTCCGTAAGTTTCCATATCATTTTATAGGTTTTTACAAGGTTCGTCGTTATTAAGAAATGTACTATATTTTATTTTTGGTTTCTAATCTTTACAAATTCACTAAAGGATACGTGACTTAAGCTGAGTATTTTTGTATCTATTAAAAATGTTGGTTACATAAGATAAATAAATTTGAATTGATGGTCATGCATTACATTTTATGGTTTTTTTTAATCTACTTAAACTTTTTTAAATCTTTCGAACAAGCTTGAGGGTAATATGTATTAAATTATCTTCCAACTCTAGACGTATTTAGCTTGTAGTTTAAGACTATACACAAAATTAAGAAAGGGACATATAATGTGAATTTAGAATTATCTCCATTGGTATTGAATTCTGTAACAGCTGCTATTGAAATCTTACGAGCTAGTCAATCAAATACCGTAGAAATGTTTGATGGTAATTCTACTTATTTTATTGGCGCTCATAGAAACCGATATTATGTTACTTCAGGACTCGGACACTGCCCTTTAACTTAAAGTGTACAATTATTTAAAATTTAATTTGAAGATCTTTTACTTCAAGAGTTCGCGGTATGTCGTAAAAAGGTTCTATTGTAGAATTTCGTAGGAAGATGGGAGTTACGGCTGCTACAATATGCATTTTGTATTTAGATATCACAGGAGCAATCTCATATTATATTACCAGCGCCTTGGTGTCAACGAAGCGAATCAAGAACTGTTCAAATTGGCGGAAGGCGATTAGGCAATTGGAGATGTAAACCTTTCACATTCGTGATGAGAACATCTTGGAATTTAAAACCTTGTCTCTGACGGAATAGTGTATTCTCCTTATTAGAGACAATTCTCGTTGCACTTCTGACCTGAGGGACCTCGTTATATTGTACCATAACAGACATTTTCCGTACGCATTATGCGACAAG